>NC_060175.1:105765712-105770425 GCF_021184085.1 Oncorhynchus gorbuscha | reverse complement strand
AAACTCCCAGAACTGTCTATAGAATACAACTGCCAGGCCATCAGGGCCAGGTGATTTCCCTGGTCTTCCAGTAACTCCCAGAACTGTCTATAGAATACAACTGCCAGGCCATCAGGGCAGGTGATTTCCCTGGTCTTCCAGTAACTCCCAGAACTGTCTATAGAATACAACTGCCAGGCCATCAGGGCCAGGTGATTTCCCTGGTCTTCCAGTAACTCCCAGAACTGTCTATAGAATACAACTGCCAGGCCATCAGGGCCAGGTGATTTCCCTGGTCTTCCAGTAACTCCCAGAACTGTCTATAGAATACAACTGCCAGGCCATCAGGGCCAGGTGATTTCCCTGGTCTTCCAGTAACTCCCAGAACTGTCTATAGAATACAACTGCCAGGCCATCAGGGCCAGGTGATTTCCCTGGTCTTCCAGTAACTCCCAGAACTGTCTATAGAATACAACTGCCAGGCCATCAGGGCCAGGTGATTTCCCTGGTCTTCCAGTAACTCCCAGAACTGTCTATAGAATACAACTGCCAGGCCATCAGGGCCAGGTGATTTCCCTGGTCTTCCAGTAACTCCCAGAACTGTCTATAGAATACAACTGCCAGGCCATCAGGGTGATTTCCCTGGTCTTCCAGTAACTCCCAGAACTGTCTATAGAATACAACTGCCAGGCCATCAGGGCCAGGTGATTTCCCTGGTCTTCCAGTAACTCCCAGAACTGTCTATAGAATACAACTGCCAGGCCATCAGGGCCAGGTGATTTCCCTGGTCTTCCAGTAACTCCCAGAACTGTCTATAGAATACAACTGCCAGGCCATCAGGGCCAGGTGATTTCCCTGGTCTTCCAGTAACTCCCAGAACTGTCTATAGAATACAACTGCCAGGCCATCAGGGCCAGGTGATTTCCCTGGTCTTCCAGTAACTCCCAGAACTGTCTATAGAATACAACTGCCAGGCCATCAGGCAGTGATTTCCCTGGTCTTCCAGTAACTCCCAGAACTGTCTATAGAATACAACTGCCAGGCCATCAGGGTGATTTCCCTGGTCTTCCAGTAACTCCCAGAACTGTCTATAGAATACAACTGCCAGGCCATCAGGGTGATTTCCCTGGTCTTCCAGTAACTCCCAGAACTGTCTATAGAATACAACTGCCAGGCCATCAGGGTCAGGTGATTTCCCTGGTCTTCCAGTAACTCCCAGAACTGTCTATAGAATACAACTGCCAGGCCATCAGGGCCAGGTGATTTCCCTGGTCTTCCAGTAACTCCCAGAACTGTCTATAGAATACAACTGCCAGGCCATCAGGGTGATTTCCCTGGTCTTCCAGTAACTCCCAGAACTGTCTATAGAATACAACTGCCAGGCCATCAGGGCCAGGTGATTTCCCTGGTCTTCCAGTAACTCCCAGAACTGTCTATAGAATACAACTGCCAGGCCATCAGGGCCAGGTGATTTCCCTGGTCTTCCAGTAACTCCCAGAACTGTCTATAGAATACAACTGCCAGGCCATCAGGGTGATTTCCCTGGTCTTCCAGTAACTCCCAGAACTGTCTATAGAATACAACTGCCAGGCCATCAGGGCCAGGTGATTTCCCTGGTCGTCCAGTAACTCCCAGAACTGTCTATAGAATACAACTGCCAGGCCATCAGGGTGATTTCCCTGGTCTTCCAGTAACTCCCAGAACTGTCTATAGAATACAACTGCCAGGCCATCAGGGCCAGGTGATTTCCCTGGTCTTCCAGTAACTCCCAGAACTGTCTATAGAATACAACTGCCAGGCCATCAGGGTGATTTCCCTGGTCTTCCAGTAACTCCCAGAACTGTCTATAGAATACAACTGCCAGGCCATCAGGGCCAGGTGATTTCCCTGGTCTTCCAGTAACTCCCAGAACTGTCTATAGAATACAACTGCCAGGCCATCAGGGTGATTTCCTGGTCTTCCAGTAACTCCCAGAACTGTCTATAGAATACAACTGCCAGGCCATCAGGGCCAGGTGATTTCCCTGGTCTTCCAGTAACTCCCAGAACTGTCTATAGAATACAACTGCCAGGCCATCAGGGCCAGGTGATTTCCTGGTCTTCCAGTAACTCCCAGAACTGTCTATAGAATACAACTGCCAGGCCATCAGGGCCAGGTGATTTCCCTGGTCTTCCAGTAACTCCCAGAACTGTCTATAGAATACAACTGCCAGGCCATCAGGCCAGGTGATTTCCCTGGTCTTCCAGTAACTCCCAGAACTGTCTATAGAATACAACTGCCAGGCCATCAGGGTGATTTCCTGGTCTTCCAGTAACTCCCAGAACTGTCTATAGAATACAACTGCCAGCCATCAGGGCCAGGTGATTTCCTGGTCTTCCAGTAACTCCCAGAACTGTCTATAGAATACAACTGCCAGGCCATCAGGGCCAGGTTTCCCTGGTCTTCCAGTAACTCCCAGAACTGTCTATAGAATACAACTGCCAGGCCATCAGGCCAGGTGATTTCCTGGTCTTCCAGTAACTCCCAGAACTGCTATAGAATGCAACTGCCAGGCCAATACAACTCCCAGCTGTCTATCAGGGCCATCAGGGCCAGGTGATTTCCCTGGTCTTCCAGTAACTCCCAGAACTGTCTATAGAATACAACTGCCAGGCCATGGGGCCAGGTGATTTTCCCTTTTCCAGTAACTCCCAGAACTGTCTATAGAATACAACTGCCAGGCCATCTAATTTCTTCAATTGAGCCTCTCTAACAGCAGGTGAATCGCAAGAACTATGTGGAAATCATCCTCAATTACAAGGACACAATTCTGAATGTGGTGCCGTAGCTTTGACAACCGTCTTCCTGAAATTGAGAGCTGTAAAGGTTTTCATAAAAGGAATTGACAAATGATGATGGGATCTTTGCATAAAACATTGTTCATTTTGAGTGCAGTTATAGATTTTATTTTTGTAGTTTCTCTTTTCAAGTGCAAAAAAAAAAGTAACTAGTGTTTCTTTATTTCCCTCTTCAATACATTTAGCTCTTGATCTTACAAAAGGCTCTCTTCCAAGATCCAAAGCTGTTCTAATACTAGTTGTAAGACTTGAAATACAGACTCCTCTTCTTCAGACCGATGATCTTTCTTTAGAAAACGGTCAAGCTTGCCTCATCATGTCCTTTTCTCGATTGTTCTTTAAGTTCATCAGCTCTTTGGCACGTTTAATGGCTACCACTCTACCACTCTGACTTTACATATGAAACATTCCCATGACCCACGTCTTTTCTTGCAAAAATATCTTTAGCTAATGATGATGTTTTCTTTGAGAGTAAAATCTTTAAGAAGTGTGTCTTTCATCTTTTCCAATTATCCTCGAGTACCTTTTGATTTTTTTAGTAGCTTGTAAACTCAGGGAAATCAAGTGATGATCTACATCTATAACACATTGTAACAAAAAGGGGGAAATTAGGAATAAATATATTTTAGATTTACGTGCCATCGTTTTATTGGTCCATCCGGATTGAAATAACACCAGGCATCCTCAAAACAGAGATCCTTGCATGATGTAGTGATAATATTACTATTACTACTTTAAGAGCTTTGACCCATTCTAGGAGGAAAACGATCAGCAGATGCTTCAGGTGTTTCATTAAAATCCCCTGAAATAATTAGAAAAGCCTCAGAGTATTTGTTGCGTGAATCCTGTACTTTCCTGGTAAATTGGGTGAAATCTGGAGCCTGTGAGTTATGTCCATATACATTACACATGATGAAAATAACATTGTCAAGTTTAACAGTTACTATGACCCAATCTGCCGTCTTGTGAAGATGTGGATTCTAGAACGTCACCTTTAAACTGTAAAGATGTGGATTCTAGAACGTCACCTTTAAACTGTGAAGCTGTGGATTCTAGAACGTCACCTTTAAACTGTGACGATGTGGATTCTAGAATGTCACCTTTAAACTGTGACGATGTGGATTCTAGAACGTCACCTTTAAACTGTGACAATGTGGATTCTAGAACGTCACCTTTAAACTGTGACGGTGTGGATTCTAGAACGTCACCTTTAAACTGTGAAGATGTGTCAAAACACCAGCAGAATGATTTGTCCCATGACTGAAACAGGCAACATCTCCCCATCATGCTTTCCAAAAATGTCAAATTACTTTCACCCGAATGAGTTAACTGAAAAAGGACAAAATATGCATTACTGCGTTTACAAAATAAAAATAAAGCTTTCCTTTTTGTAAGATTTCTCAAACCACTAGCATTCAGACTAGGGATATTGAGTGAATTGAAAAACAAAGAACACAAATGAGATAATACAAGTAGTAATGTGAACAATAAACGAACAGTGAACCTTGAGAGGATTACTCCGACGGAAAACTACGCTCAGCTTAGGTAGCGGTGTTTAAAACTACGCTCAGCTTAGGTAGCGGTGTTTAAAACTACGCTCAGCTTAGGTAGCGGTGTTGAAAACTACACTCAGCTTAGGTAGCGGTGTTGAAAACTACGCTCAGCTTAGGTAGCGGTGTTGAAAACTACGCTCAGCTTAGGTAGCGGTGTTGAAAACTACGCTCAGCTTAGGTAGCGGTGTTGAAAACTACGCTCAGCTTAGGTAGCGGTGTTGAAAACTACGCTCAGTTTAGGTAGCGGTGTTGAAAACTACGCTCAGTTTAGGTAGCGGTGTTTAAAACTACGCTCAGCTTAGGTAGCGGTGTTGAAAACTACGCTCAGCTTAGGTAGCCGTGTT
>NC_060175.1:105651367-105765612 GCF_021184085.1 Oncorhynchus gorbuscha | reverse complement strand
TCTGTGCTCACCGAGCCATCTCCCCAGGGGATCTGTGCTCACCGAGCCATCTCCCCAGGGGATCTGTGCTCACCGAGCCATCTCCCCAGGGGATCTGTGCTCACCGAGCCATCTCCCCAGGGGATCTGTGCTAACTAGTTCCCCACCTGCTTCAAGATGTCCACCATCATCCTTACCGAACCGTAGCCCTCAATTCAGTCATTATGAAGTGGTTTGAGAGGCTAGTCAAAAGATCACATCACCTCCTCCCTCCGACACTCCACCCTCTCCAATTCTCCTACCGCCCTGACCAATCCACGGATGATGCAATCACATTGCACTGCCCACTGCCCTCACCCACCAGGACAAAAGGAATGCTGTTCATCGACTACAACTCAGCCTTCAACACTACAATGCCTTCTAAGCTCACCAGAAAGCTCAGAACCCTGGGACTGAACTGCTCCCTAAGCAACTGTGTCCTGGACTTCCTGATGGGCCACCCCCCAACTGGTGAAGATTTATTTAACCAGGCAAGTCAGTTAAGAACAAATTCTTATTTTCAATGACGGCCTAGCAACAGTGGGTTAACTGCCTGTTCAGGGGCAGAACGACAGATTTGTACCTTGTCAGCTCGGGGATTTGAACTTGCAACCTTCCGGTTACTAGTCCAACGCTCTAACCACTAGGCTACCCTGCCGCCCCAGATGGGCAACATTACCTCAACACAGGGCCCCCCCCACAAGGGGGCCGCAGTCTCCTCTCCTGTATAGACGTGACTGCGTTTCATCACACAGTTCCAACGGCCTAGAGAGGTGGTGGCCGACGACGACGAAGCGGCCTAGAGAGGTGGTGGCCAACGACGACGAAGCGGCCTAGAGAGGTGGTGGCCAACGACGACGAAGCGGCCTAGAGAGGTGGTGGCCAACGACGACGAAGCGGCCTAGAGAGGTGGTGGCCAACGACGACGAAGCGGCCTAGAGAGGTGGTGGCCAACGACGACGAAGCGGCCTAGAGAGGTGGTGGCCAACGACGACGAAGCGGCCTAGAGAGGTGGTGGCCAACGACGACGAGGTGGTGGCCAACGACGACGAAGCGGCCTAGAGAGGTGGTGGCCAACGACAACGACACTAAGCGGCCTAGAGAGGTGGTGGCCAACGACGAGCGGCCTAGAGAGGTGGCGGCCTAGAGAGGTGGTGGCCAACGACGACGAAACGGCCTAGAGAGGTGGTGGCCAACGACGACGAAGCGGCCTACAGAGAGGTGGTGGCCAACGACGACGAAACGGCCTACAGAGAGGTGGTAGCGTTTCTGGTCTATGTACTTGGTCAGGTTGGTGTTTACAAGTAAACTCAGCAAAAAAATAAACTTCCCTTTTTCAGAACCCAGTCTTTCAAAAATCATTTGTCAAAAAATTCAAATAACTTCAAAGATCTTCACTGTAAAGGGTTTAAACACCGTTTCCCATGCTTGTTCAATGAACCATAAACAATTCATGAACATGCAACTGTGGAACGGTCGTTAAGACACTAACAGCTTACAGACGGTAGGCAACTAAGGTCACGGTTCTGAAAACTTAGGACACTGAAGAGGCCTTTCTGCTGACTCTGAAAAACACCGAAAGATGCCCAGGGTCCCTGCTCATCTGCTTGAACGTGCCCTTCTGCGAGGCATGAGGGCTGCAGATGTGGCTAGGGCAATAAATTGCAATGTCCGTGCTGTGAGATGCCGAAGACGGCGCTACAGGGAGACAGGATGGACAGCTGATCGTTCTCGCAGTGGCAGACCACGTGTAACACCTGCACAGGATTGGTACATCCAAACATCACACTTGCGGGACAGGTACAGGATTGCAACACCTGTCCGAGTTACACCAGGAACGCACAATCCCTCCATCAGTGCTCAGACTGTCCGCAATAGGCTGAGAGAGGCTGGACTGAGGGCTTGTAGGCCTGTTGTAAGGCAGGACCTCACCAGACATCACCGGCAACAACGTAGCCTATGGACGCAAACCCACCGTCGCTGGACCAGACAAGAATCAGAAGTTCTGTGAGTGATTTCCTGTAAGACAGCAATGTCAGTGTTCTGCCGTGACCAGCGAAGAGCCCGGATCTCAATCCCATTGAGCATGTCTGGGACCTGTTGGATCGGAGGGTGAGGGCAAGGGCCCTTCCCCTCAGAAATGTCTGGGAACTTGCATGTGTCTTGGTGGAAGTGGGGGGGGGTAACATCTCACAGCAAGAACTGGCAAATCTGGTGCAGTTCATGAGGAGGAGATGCACTGCAGTACTTAATGCAGCTGGTGGCCACACCTGTTACTTTTGATGTTGATCCCTCTTGTTCAGGGACACATTATTCCATTTCTGTTAGTCACACGTCTGTGGAACTTGTTCAGTTTATGTCTCAGTTGTTGAATCATGTTATGTTCATACAAATATTTACACATGTTCAGTTTGCTGAAAATAAAAAAAACAGTTGACAGAGAGAGGACATTTCTTTTTTTGCTGAGTTTACATGAGTAATACCGTAGAATTCCACAAAATTAAAATGATATACACACAGGAAAATAAACTAAAAAGTGGGCCCCCACCAGACCTGAAGACTTGTGTTAGCACCCCAAGCAATTGCCTTAGACGACTGAGGTAGGTGTGAGTGAGTGAGTGAGTGAGTGAGTGAGTGAGTGAGTGAGTGAACACTAACCTCTGAGGTATGTAGAACATGTTCTGGGGAGGTGGTTTGTAAAGCACCCCTCCATAGACTGGCCACAGACCACTGAGGATCCTGAACAGAGAACTCTTCCCACAGCCGTTAGGTCCCGTTATTAACAGATGCATACCTTCCTCTACCTGAGGAGAGAGAGAGGAGAGGAGAGAGAGGAGCGAGAGAAACATTCAGGACAAAGAGGGTGGGAATGGATAGGAGAATCCAATGATCGGTAGCCAGGGTTCCCCCCCCACACACGGCAGCCAGGGTCCCCCCCCACATGGCAGCCAGGGTTCCCCCCCCCACACACGGCAGCCAGGGTCCCCCCCACACACGGCAGCCAGGGTTCCCCCCACACACGGCAGCCAGGGTTCCCCCCCACACACGGCAGCCAGGGTTTCCCCCCACACACGGCAGCCAGGGTTCCCCCCACACGGCAGCCAGGGTTCCCCCCCCACACACGGCAGCCAGGGTTCCCCCCCACACGGTAGCCTACTACCTTATACACTCTCTGGAGCAGGAATGTAGCTAGCTAAAACAATCAGCACATTGTTTCACAGAGGATCATGCTATGGTACTGTTGTGTGTGTGTGTGTGTGTGTGTGTGTGTGTGTGTGTGTGTGTGTGTGTGTGTGTGTGTGTGTGTGTGTGTGTGTGTGTGTGGAACTAGCCACTGATGAAACATGAAATGATACTTTAAACAGGGGGCTTACTGTGTTGGGGCAGACCATGATCCCCACTCGCTCGCTCTCACACAGACCATACAGAAAAATGCTAATTTCCTAAATGCCATAGTTCTGATGCATTGGGGGGAGAGAGAGAGGCCGCTGCCCTCTGTTCTGATGCATTGGGGGGAGAGAGAGAGGCCGCTGCCCTCTGTTCTGAGGGGATAGGGTGCTATAGTAGTGCACTAGAGAGGGGATAGGGTGCTATAGTAGTGCACTACATTTACATTTACATTTAAGTCATTTAGCAGACGCTCTTATCCAGAGCGACTTACAAATTGGTGCATTCACCTTATGACATCCAGTGGGACAGTCACTTAACAATAGTGCATCTAAAACTTAGGGGGGGTGGGGTGAGAGGGATTACTTATCCTATCCTAGGTATTCCTTAAAGAGGTGGGGTTTCAGGTGTCTCCGGAAGGTGGTGATTGACTCCGCTGTCCTGGCGTCGTGAGGGGGTTTGTTCCACCATTGGGGGGCCAGGGCAGCGAACAGTTTTGACTGGGCTGAGCGGGAGCTGTACTTCCTCAGTGGTAGGGAGGCGAGCAGGCCAGAGGTGGATGAACGCAGTGCCCTTGTTTGGGTGTAGGGCCAAACAAGAGAGGGGATAGGGTGCTATAGTAGTGCACAAGAGAGGGGATAGGGTGCTATAGTAGTGCACTAGAGAGGGGATAGGGTGCTATAGTAGTGCACTAGAGAGGGGATAGGGTGTCTTTGGGACTCAAAACCTGCTTTAATTTTTTTTTTTTAAGGATCAAAGATTTACGTTGCTCAACAACTGAAATATGTGACACAATGATCCCAGTAGCCTAGTGGTTAGAGTGGAGGGGAGGCAGGGTAGCCTAGTGGTTAGAGTGGAGAGGTGGCAGGGTGGCCTAGTGGTTAGAGTGTAGGGGCAGCAGGGTAGCCTAGTGGTTAGAGTGGAGGGGCGGCAGGGTAGCCTAGTGGTTAGAGTGTAGAGGCGGTAGGTAGCCTAGAGGTTAGAGTGTAGAGGTGGCAGGGTGGCCTAGTGGTTAGAGTGGAGGGGCGGCAGGGTAGCCTAGTGGTTAGAGTGTAGAGGCGGTAGGTAGCCTAGAGGTTAGAGTGTAGAGGTGGCAGGGTGGCCTAGTGGTTAGAGTGGAGGGACGGCAGGGTAGCCTAGTGGTTAGAGTGGAGAGGCGGTAGGTAGCCTAGAGGTTAGAGTGTAGAGGTGGCAGGGTGGCCTAGTGGTTAGAGTGTAGAGGTGGCAGGGTGGCCTAGTGGTTAGAGTGTAGGGGCAGCAGGGTAGCCTAGTGGTTAGAGTGGAGGGGCGGCAGGGTAGCCTAGTGGTTAGAGTGTAGAGGCGGTAGGTAGCCTAGAGGTTAGAGTGTAGAGGTGGCAGGGTGGCCTAGTGGTTAGAGTGTAGGGGCGGCAGGGTGGCCTAGTGGTTAGAGTGTAGAGGAGGCAGGGTGGCCTAGTGGTTAGAGTGTAGAGGAGGTAGGGTAGCCTAGTGGTTAGAGTGTAGAGGAGGCAGGGTAGCCTAGAGGTTAGAGTGTAGAGGAGGCAGGGTAGCCTAGTGGTTAGAGTGTAGGGGCGGCAGGGTAGCCTAGTGGTTAGAGTGTAGAGGCGGCAGGGTAGCCTAGTGGTTAGAGTGTAGGGGAGGCAGGGTAGCCTAGTGGTTAGAGTGTAGGGGCGGCAGGGTAGCCTAGTGGTTAGAGCGTTGGACTAGTAACCGGAAGGTTGTGAGTTCAAACCCCCGAGCCGACAAGGTACAAATCTGTCGTTCTGACTCCGAACAAGGCATGAACCCACTGTTCCCAGGCCGTCATTGAAAATAAGAATGTGTTCTGAACCGACTTGTCTGGTTAAATAAAGATACAATAAGAATGTGGTTTATACTAACAAGCTGACCCCAGGTTCTCTCAGTCAGGGTTGCAACAGTTCCACAGAGGGTAGATCAGTCTTCTTTCTCTGGTCCCAAATGGCCCCCTATTCCCTTCAGTTTAAACGTTAAAACCACTGGTTAAAAGCAGTGCACTTGGTAGTGAACCTAAATGTTTGTATGCAGCTGCTGTTATCACTGTGTCACACAAGAAGCCAGGCAAGGACACAGAACTGGGGTAGCAGCCCAGCCCTATCTAGATCAGGACACGTCCGGTTCTAGATAACATATCTATGCTCGTTTCCCTGGGAGTTTAAAAGTATGGTTTATCGTCGTTAGGATAGTCGGTGTCGTAACTAATGCCAGTCAAAAGTTGACACACCTACTCATTCAAGGTTAATTATTTGTACAATTATCTACATTGTAGAATAATAGTGTAGACAACCAAACTATGAAATAACTCATATGGAATCATAAGCAAAGAAGTTAATGCTGGTATATTTTTTATATTTTTTCACAGTAGCCTCCCCTTTTGCCTTGATGGCAGCTTCGCATTCTCTAGTAATAAAAAGAAAGATCCTTGCCTGTCCAAATCTTTGACTGGTACTGTAGGTCTATAATGGCCTTTATACAGAGTTATGGCTGATATATGTCTGAAACATTGTTCGGCCACGGGGGGGGGGGGCCCCGACTCTCCCGCCACGGGGGGCCCGACTCTCCCGCCACGGGGGGCCCGACTCTCCCGCCACGGGGGGCCCGACTCTCCCGCCACGGGGGGCCCGACTCTCCCGCCACGGGGGGCCCGACTCTCCCGCCACGGGGGGGCCCGACTCTCCCGCCCGGGGGGCCCGACTCTCCCGCCACGGGGGGCCCGACTCTCCCGCCACGGGGGGCCCGACTCTCCCGCCACCCCGACTCTCCCGCCACGGGGGGGCCCGACTCTCCCGCCACGGGGGGGGGGGGCCCCGACTCTCCCGCCACGGGGGGCCCCGACTCTCCCGCCACGGGGGGCCCCGACTCTCCCGCCACGGGGGGGGACTCTCCCGCCACGGGGGGCCCCGACTCTCCCGCCACGGGGGGCCCCGACTCTCCCGCCACGGGGGGGGCCACGGGGGGCCCGACTCTCCCGCCACGGGGGGGGCCCGACTCTCCCGCCGGGGGGGGGCCCGACTCTCCCGCCACGGGGGGCCCGACTCTCCCGCCACGGGGGGGGCCCGACTCTCCCGCCACGGGGGGGCCCGACTCTCCCGCCACGGGGGGGGCCCGGGGGGGACTCTCCCGCCACGGGGGGGGACTCTCCCGCCACGGGGGCCCCGACTCTCCCGCCACGGGGGCCCCGACTCTCCCGCCACGGGGGGCCCGACTCTCCCGCCACGGGGGGCCCGACTCTCCCGCCACGGGGGGCCCGACTCTCCCGCCAGGGGGGGCCCGACTCTCCCGCCAGGGGGCCCCGACTCTCCCGCCACGGGGGCGCCCGACTCTCCCGGGGGGCGCCCGACTCTCCCGCCACGGGGGGCCCCGACTCTCCCGCCACGGGGGGCCCCGACTCTCCCGCCACGGGGCGCCCCGGGGGCGCCCCGACTCTCCCGCCACGGGGGGGGGGCCCGGGGGCCCCGACTCTCCCGCCACGGGGGGCCCCGACGAAACCTTGATTTAGTCGTCGTTTTGACGGACTTAGGTTCCAAACTTCGCTTTAGACAAGGACTGAACAGAATTATCCCAGATACACTCCGTAGTCCATTTTGCCACTAGAATAAAATGTCTAACTAATGCCAGTCAAAAACACACATAGGACGTTTTCAAAAGGACTAGATTCGGTTTAGGGACAGTTGCTCTTTAAAATATTGTATTAATCAAATGTTCATAATAAAACTTGTATGACCGCCAGGTAGCCAACCGGAGCCGCCGGCATGGTAGCCAACCATGGAGAGCCGGCATGGTAGCCAACCGACCATGGTAGCCAACCGAGCCGGCATGGTAGCCAACGGCATGGAGCCGCCGCTGCCGATAAGTAATAAAATAAAGGCAGCACTTCTAAAATAATATTTCATATCTTGCAAATTCAGCAAGAACTTCATTTTTGCACAAAATGAAAAATGTGGCAGTGACTCGCCAATGGCTTGATGTTTCAGCGTTCGACCACGTCACGTGTGATATGCACCCACAGGACGGACGAGCAAAACCAACCGTCTTAATCCGGACGAAGCCTGAGCTGGAATGTGAAGCTAACTGAAGCTGGTTAGTTTTAGAAAACCCAGAGCAGATCTAGCTTGTTGGGTTGTGTTGATGGAGTCAACGAGGGTGTCTGTGTCACCTTGATGTTGAGGCTGGACACAACAACGTCTCCTGTCGGTGTGATGATGGGAAGGTTCTCACAGCTGATGCCCTTCTCCACGTCTATCACCTGACCTGCACACGCACAACGGGACAGTTCAGGACACAGAATACACACACACACACAGTTCAGGACACAGAATACACACACACACCAAAATCACACAGTACCAGTATCCCCATTTCTAGCAATACCATTGTTACAATATGGTGTAATACCATTAGATGGCGAACACAGCCAGCCAGCCGGCCGGGCGAACACAGCGTTTGTTTTTGTAAGAACCAAATAATGGTATTTATTGGCATCTTTTCATTTTGATCAGTGAAAATGTCATGAATTGAATGTCGTTTCTGGATGTAAAATTGAAATGTACCGATTTTTTGTTATCTGGCGGGGGGGGGGTGGTCCCCGCTGTAAAAGTTTAAATAACATGTTTCCATCCAAGTTATATAGAGAGAAATGTATTCATAAAAAGGCAGCTGTGATGGAACCCGGAAGTTCCAGTCCAATTTGATGAGCGAACAAATTATCGGTCGGATTTTAACACAGTGGGGTCTTTGTGTCGGTACAGTGACGCGATCCTGAGGCCCATTGTTGTGTAATTCATCTACTGTCATCACTAAGTTTCAGCAGGATAATGCAAGGCCCCATGTCACAAGGATTTGTATGTACACAATTCCTGGAAGATGAACATGTCCCAGTTCTTCCATGGCCTCCATACTCACCAGACATGTCACCCATTGAGCATGTTTGGGATGCTCTGGATCGACGTGTACAACAGTGTGTTCTAGTTCCCTCCAATATCCAGCAACTTCACGCAGCCATTGAAGAGGAGTGGGACAGCATTCCACAGGCCACAATCAACAGCCTGATCAACTCTATGTGAAGGAGATGTGTCACGCTGCTTGAGGCAAATGGTGGCAACACCAGATAACGGACTGGGTCTCCGAGCCACACCAGATACGGACTGGGTCTCCGAGCCACACCAGATACGGACTGGGTCTCCGAGCCACACCAGATACGGACTGGGTCTCCGAGCCACACCAGATACGGACTGGGTCTCCGAGCCACACCAGATACGGACTGGGTCTCCGAGCCACACCAGATACGGACTGGGTCTCCGAGCCACACCAGATACGGACTGGGTCTCCGAGCCACACCAGATACGGACTGGGTCTCCGAGCCACACCAGATACGGACTGGGTCTCCGAGCCACACCAGATACGGACTGGGTCTCCGAGCCACACCAGATACGGACTGGGTCTCCGAGCCACACCAGATACGGACTGGGTCTCCGAGCCACACCAGATACGGACTGGGTCTCCGAGCCACACCAGATACGGACTGGGTCTCCGAGCCACACCAGATACGGACTGGGTCTCCGAGCCACACCAGATACGGACTGGGTCTCCGAGCCACACCAGATACGGACTGGGTCTCCGAGCCACACCAGATACGGACTGGGTCTCTGATCCACGACCCTTGACCTTTGAGGTATCTGTGACCAACAGATGCATATCTGTATTCCCAGTTGTGAAATCCATAGATTAGGGTCTAATGAATGTACTAACATTTACATTTACATTTAAGTCATTTAGCAGACGCTCTTATCCAGAGTGACTTCAATTAACTGATTTCCTTAAATGACCTTTAACTATTTTTGTTCAGTATAACCATCATACTTGGAGTCACGTGACGTTATGGTGTCTGGTCCTCCCACTATGACTCAGGAAACCATGCAGTTCATTAGGCTACAGATGAAATAACTTTTGATTAATTTCACAGGGATCTTGATGCTCCTTTAAAACAAATACTGATGCTCTTATTCTGGTGACACGATGATCGACCGATAAGAAATATTATCCATAATGATCTCATCATGTAGACGAGCCTACCTGCAGAGCCTCCTCTGCTCTACGAGCGGTTGGTTCGCGAGCACGTGCCAAGACTTGAGTAGGCACATTTGCTATGTAACGGTTTGTTGAAAAGGCGACGGAAAAACATGGAATTTTACGTTTTTATTCGGGTACGTTTATTTATTTTATCTTTATTTAACGAGGCAAGTCAGTTAAGAACAAATTCTTATTTTCAATGACGGCCTAGGAACAGTGGGTTAACTGCCTGTTCAGGGGCAGAACGACAGATTTGTACCATGTCAGCTCGGGGGTTTGAACTTGCAACCTTCCGGTTACTAGTCCAACGCTCTAACCACTAGGCTACCCTGCCACCCCAATGAACACTTGAGCGAAAAAAAAAAATCCACTGTGTGCACTACATCATCTCTCACCGATTTAAAAAGAAACATCTGCAAGAAGTCAATTTGGTAGAAACACCACCGATGGGGAAATATACATTCTAGAACATACACATTCTAGAACATTCACATGAAATATACATTCTAGAACATTCACATGAGATATATACATTCTAGAACATTGACATAAATCTTTCACCAATTGGATGGAAACCTAAGTAGTGTCTTATAAAATTGTATTTTTAAAATTCTTTCTCAAAAAACATTTGTATATTGTCCCATACAATAATCTGTAATCTGAATTTAATAAAAAACAAAAATGTACTAAAACAAATACCACTGCAGTTACACTTTGAATACCATTGGTTAACAAAAATAGCCTAGTGATTGGTTGAATTCCTTGTCAGTCAGTTTACCTCGCATCATGATTGGTCCCTCCACCCTCATGCCGTGCTGCACCAGCTGTGTTCCTCCCCCCGTCTGCTCGTCTCCTCCCTCCGCAGAGCGACGGAACACGCCCGCACGCACGTCCTCGAACACAGTGAACATCTCGTGCACACGGGCTGTGTAGCCAGCCAGCTCAGTCACCTGGACCGGGTCAAAGGTCAAAGGTTATCCAGTAAAATCAGGGCAGGTGGTAGAGTTTATTATACATTTAAGATCCATGATAGAGCAGTGGTTTCCCCAAAGACTCACTAGTTGTTAGTCTACTTTATCATGGTTCAAAATGAAAGGAAATGAAACATCAGTCCCTGTAACTAATCCCCAGGTTGTGGCAGTAAATGACAAACTGTTCAGTCAACTGACCTGGTAAAACGAGCCAAAAGGGTACTGCACTGTAAAGGGAATGGGGTGACACTGGGAACGCAATCAATCAATGAGAAGTCGGGAGCCTCAACTCCTTGATGGTGCTCATGATCCTCTTGACAGTGAGGGGTTAGGGGCCGTTTCTATAGCCTCACCTCCTTATAAGAGCTCATTAACCTGTTGAGAGTGAGGGGTTAGGGTCTAGGGGTCGTTTCTATAGCCTCACCTTGTATGAGCGCATTATCCTTGACAGTGAGGGGTTAGGGTCTAAGGGTCGTTTCTATAGCCTCACCTTGTATGAGCGCATTAACCTTGACAGTGAGGGGTTAGGGGCCGTTTCTATAGCCTCACCTCCTTATAAGAGCTCATTAACCTCTTGACAGTGAGGGGTTAGGGTCTAGGGGCCGTTTCTATAGCCTCACCTTATAAGAGCTCATTAACCTCTTGACAGTGAGGGGTTAGGGTCTAGGGGCCGTTTCTATAGCCTCACCTCCTTATAAGAGCTCATTAACCTCTTGACAGTGAGGGGTTAGGGTCTAGGGGCCGTTTCTATAGCCTCACCTCCTTATAAGAGCTCATGATTCTCTCGACGGCGTCTGCGGCGGAGTTGAGGAGGTTCCGAGCAGTGGAGAAGGCCTGAGCCCTCTCACTCACTAGGTCCTCCTCTTTCAAATTCATGGCCAACTGCTTCACATCCTCGGAGTCTGAAAGCATACAGAAGATTCATAGCCCACTCATATACACTACATAGCCCACTCATATACACTACATAGCCCACTCATATACACTACATAGCCCACTCATATACACTTCATAGCCCACTCATATACACACCACCACTTCATAGCCCACACCACCACTTCATAGCCCACACCACCACTTCATAGCCCACACCACCACTTCATAGCCCACACCACCACTTCATAGCCCACACCACCACTTCATAGCCCACACCACCACTTCATAGCCCACACCACCACTTCATAGCCCACACCACCACTTCATAGCCCACACCACCACTTCATAGCCCACACCACCACTTCATAGCCCACACCACCACTTCATAGCCCACACCACCACTTCATAGCCCACACCACCACTTCATAGCCCACACCACCACTTCATAGCCCACACCACCACTTCATAGCCCACACCACCACTTCATAGCCCACACCACCACTTCATAGCCCACACCACCACTTCATAGCCCACTCATTTGTAAGCAGTCAAACCCTTCCCCAGCCTTCGTCTGATGGATCATCACTGTTAATCCAAAGTCCAGAGAGGAGGTCGGAGCCCATTTCATATGAGGGGGGGGGGGGGTTGCTGTAGGTTTAGTACTGTAAATCTATCATTACTGTAAACAGAGGAGACCTATAGCTGGAGACGAGCCTACCAGCAGCTAGCTTTGGATGGAGACGCAGGAGATGCCCTGACCAACACACACACACACACACAGGGGGCTTTTGAGGGCAACAAGGCTCCAGTTTGGAGTGTCCACAGCAGTGTCCATATTTCAAAGCTACATGAACCTTGCTAGCTGGCAGGGGTCTAGCAGTATCTGGATGGATGACAGCGATTACAAGCTGGACACTGGAAGAGCATAACTCTAAGCAGAGGAAAGTGCTGAGGCGCTTTATGGAAGCAGCGCTGCGACCGCAGAGTGAGAAGTTGGTCACCCGGTGTTGAGTTCCTGGGGCTCTACGTTGACAAGGATGGCGTGCGACCGACCCAGGATAAGGGAAAGGCTCCAATAAGGAGACTGCGTCAGTGGTTTTTGTTGCGTCTCAACTTAAACGGCTTCCTACCTGATAAAACGACAGTGTCGGAGCCCTTGCGTCACCTACTGGGTCAGGCAGCTCCCTGGAGTTGGACTGACGCTCACCAGGAGCTGCTGCAACTATGATAGAAAACCCCTGTTACTGGTCTGTGAAGAGTCTTCATGTGGGCTCTGAACCCGTTACTACATGGATGAGGTGACTCCTGGGCTGCAAACCCTGAACGTAGGAGTGGGAGGCTGGTCGGCGGAGAAACCGGAGGCCGGGTTAATTGTAAAGGAATCAAACAATTGGAAACCATGTGTTTTACACAGTACCCTTAATTCCATTCTATCCATTACAGTTAACACATCCTCCAATTTAAAAAGTCCTCCACTGGATCACAGACTATAAGGTGTAAGGTAAGCAACTAGCTTCAGCTGCGGGACGGTTTGAGGGAGCGGCTGGTCCCACCACACCCCGGGGGGGAAACCCCCGCGACTGGTCCCACCACACCCCGGGGGGGAAACCCCCGCGACTGGTCCCACCACACCCCGGGGGAACCCCCGCGACTGGTCCCACCACACCCCGGGGGGGAAACCCCCGCGACTGGTCCCACCACACCCCGGGGGGGAACCCCCGCGACTGGTCCCACCACACCCCGGGGGAACCCCGCGACTGGTCCCACCACACCGGGGAACCCCGCGACTGGTCCCACCACACCCGGAGAAACCCCCGACTGGTCCCACACACCCGGGGAACCCCGTGACTGGTCCCACCACACCCGGAGGAACCCCGTGACTGGTCTTACCATATCTGGAGTACCCTGTGGCGGTGATGATTGGTACAGCCACCATGACGAGTCCCGAGGCACTCCACAGGTATTTCATCAGGAACTGCTCTAGCATCACGTACCACAGACGCTTAAACAGGATCAAGTTGATCTGGGACGACAAGGAGCGGTAGGACCGCTGCAGCTGGGACATCTCCACCTAGTGACAGGAGGACATATTCACATGTAATATTATAGAAACAAGGCCTAAATAATCATAATATTGTAATTTAGCAGACACTTCCATCCCAAGCGACTTACAGCTCAATGAGTGAGTGCATAATCTTTAGTATGGTATCAAATCCCTGGGGGGGGGGGAATTGAACCCACAACTAGTGTTGGTAATACAGCCACAGTCACCGCAACAGCCCACCGGCGGTCACGAGTCACGAAGGCAGTCAAATTCCACGTGAATGTTTAGGTCACAGGAATTAGGCTTCTCCAAGCTCTGATGCTGCTGACGAGCCTACCAAACTTGCTACCGGCCAGGTACTCAGGGCCCGCTTACCACTGACATCAATGCAAATGTATTGTAAAATCTAATCATACGCTTCATGAGATCCCATGAGCTCATGTTGGGCAGCATTAAGGCTATGCAATTAAGGGAGAAAACAGAGTGATAGCTCATCCTCTTTTTATTAGAGGCCTTCTATAGGCTAGGCCTGCTATATTTATTTATCAGCTTTCCTAATATGAAGCACATTGCTTCTCTTTACAACAGGAGTATAGACGGACATGGATGGCGTGAAAATTAACCATGGGGAAAACGTCCTCCAGTCGCTATTTAAGTGCAAAGATGACATGTGTTTCTTCCTGCTGGCCCTGTTTCGATACAAGTGACTTGATAATGGTCCATCCAAAATCATTTAGTATATGTAAAAGACAAGATTAAAATCAAGAATAGTCTGATAGGCTAATATTGTAACCCATCATTGGTCAATTATATATCACCACTTGTGAATGATGCTCAGCATAAGAAACAATGCTTCCCCCCCCCTAATCATAGGTCGCACACATCATGTAGCCTAGCCCATAGGCCTATATGTTTTAAATGAAGTTTGTATCACAACTAAAATTCACAAATAACTTAAAATGAAGCACATTAATCCACTTTACAAGGGGTGTAGAGCCTAACTAACGTACATATCGTACGCAGCGAGTGAGTTTCTAGTTGAGGGGATGCTTTTTAAAATGGTGAAAATTTACTTTAAATTTTATTTATTTAACCTGGAAGGGTTCATTGACATTTGAAATGGCTTTTTCAAGAGCGTCCTGGCCAAGATAGAAAGCGCCAACTCCATTCAGCATTTCAGTTCAGTCATATTCAGCCGAGTAACTCATTAACATTCAGACTTTGCCTTCCAAAACGTTATAGGGGTCATTCAGGCTATCAGTGGTAGACTAAATGTTCAGCCTTGGACTTCCTGAGAAGAAAAGAACACTTGTATCGTAGCAGCCTAAAAACCAGCCAATCAGAATCAGAACATGATGTCCTTGCTTTAGTCCAGGCTAGATTACAGCCGTGAATAATACAAGACAGCTCAGAAGAAAACCATACATTATCCCTCCCTTTAGCTCTGAACCTGTGGAATGGGGCATGTCTGTTTACTCTTTGGAGAAAACCATGCATTATCCCTCCCTTTAACTCTGAACCTGTGGAATGGGGCATGTCTGTTTACTCTGGAGAAAACCATACATTATCCCTCCCTTTAGCTCTGAACCTGTGGAATGGGGCATGTCTGTTTACTCTTTGGAGAAAACCATGCATTATCCCTCCCTTTAACTCTGAACCTGTGGAATGGGGCATGTCTGTTTACTCTGGAGAAAACCATACATTATCCCTCCCTTAGCTCTGAACCTGTGGAATGGGGCATGTCTGTTTACTCTGGAGAAAACCATACATTATCCCTCCATTCAGCTCTGAACCTGTAATGGAATGGGGCATGTCTGTTTACTCTGGAAAAACCATGAATAAATCCCTCCCTTTGCTCTGAACCTGTGGAATAACAGCACAGCCTGTTTACTCTGGAGAAAACCATTACATTATCCCTCCCTTTAGCTCTGAACCTGTGGAATGGGTCAATATCAAATCAATCTGGAGAGTTCCTGGAATTATGGGCCCTCACAGATACTGAGAGCAGAGGGGGGGGGGGCTCTGAGACCCTTTGAAACCTCAAGAATGGGAAATGTCTGTTTACAAAAACGTAGTTTCACATTTGCCACTTACAAGGAATTTAGTCTTTACAAATACAACCCCACCTTAACGTAAATCAGTGTGATACACATTCTCTTTAGCTCCTAACCAGTTATACAAATATCCTTATGGAACAGATTTGGCATGCCTGTTTACTCTGGAGAAACCATACATTAGCACCTGTTGATTAGCTCTGAACCTGTGGAATGGACAACAGGCTGTTTACATTTAAATGACAAATACCAAAACAAGATCTAGATTTAAAAGCTTTGAACATTCAGTGGAATGGGGCATGTCTGTTTACTCTGGAGAAATCATACATTATCCCTCCCTTTAGCTCTGAACCCAGAGGAATGGGGCATGTCTGTTTACTCCAGAGAAAACCAGGCATTATCCCTCCCTTTAGCTCTGAACCTGTGGAATGGGGCATGTCTGTTTACTCTGGGAAAACCATTATCCCTCCCTTTGTTTCTGAACCTGTGGAATGGGGCATGTCTGTTTACTCTGGAGAAAACCATGCATTACCTCCCTTTAGCTCTAACCTGTGGAATGGGGCACCTCTGTTTAATAACCCTGGAGGAACAACCAGGCATCCCTCCCTTTAGCTCTGAACCTGTGGAATGGGGCATGTCTGTTTACTCTGGAGAAAACCAGGCATTATCCCTCCCTTTAGCTCTGAACCTGTGGAATGGGGCATGTCTGTTTACTCTGGAGAAAACCATACATTATCCCTCCCTTTAGCTCTGAACCTGTGGAATGGGGCATGTCTGTTTACTCTGGAGGAAAACCAGGCACCTCTGTTTAGCTCTGAACCTGTGGAACAACCAGGCATGTCTGTTTAATCTTTGGAACAACCAGGCAGAATCTGTTTCTTCCTCCATTCAAAATAAAAATGTTTAATAACCCCGAAAAAAGGCCTGCTGTTTAATAACATTAAAACTCTTAGGAAATTTCTCTTATGAATAAAGTGTGGGTTTGGTCTTAGGAACAACTAGGCATTTTAAGCAACAGCACAATGGTCAACTTTAAATCATTACAAAAAAACCCTGAACGGCCTATTTTGGAACATTTGTCAATATCAAATCAATCAGGGTAGAGTTCCTGGAATGTTTTTTGGGCCATTTATTCACAGATACTGAGAGCAAGGGGGGGTGTTTAACAGCCAATCACAGTTAGAGACCCTGTGAAACCTTAAGATTCAAAGTGAAGAAATTCCAACTGTTTATCAACAAATCAGACAGTTTCACATTGAGCCACTTACATTATGTAAAATTTGATGCTTTACAAATACAATCCCCATCCCTTAACGTAAATCAGTGTGAATACACATTCTAACCAGTTATACAAATATCCTTATGGGGGAACAGATTTGCCGAGCCAGGTTTCAGGAGACCCATTACATCAGCACCTGTTGATGAAAAGCTCAAATCAAACTCCATTTTAGACAACAGGCTCGGGGGCATACATTTAAATGACAAATACCAAAACAAAGATCGGGGGGATTTAAAAGCAGAGGGGGTTTGGAGACATTCAGGGCCAGGGGAGTTGCGTTACCTGATATCAACAACAGAACAACCGGGGGGGCCCCTCTAATAACTGGGGAGGAACAACCAGGCCCTCTAATAACCGGGGAGGAACAACCAGGCCCCTCTGTTCAATAACCCAGAGGAACACCAGGCCCCTCTGTTCAACAACCCAGAGGAACAACCAGGCACCTCTGTTCAACACTGGGGGGAGGAACAACCAGGCACCTCTGTTCAAACACCCAGAGGAACAACCAGGCACCTCTGTTCAATAACCCGGGGGAGGAACAACCAGGCACCTCTGTTCAATAACCCAGAGGGGGAACCAGGCAACACAATAACCCAGAGGGGAGCGGCACACTCTGTTCAACACTCGGGGGAGCGCGCAACAGGCACCTCTGGAGGAACAACCAGGCACCTCTGTTCAACACTCGGGGGGAGGAACAACCAGGCACTGGGGGGGGTTCAATAACCTCGGGGGGGAGGAACAACTCGGGGGGACCTCTGTTCAACACTCGGGGGGAGGAACACCAGGGACCTCTGTTCAATAACTCGGGGGAGGAACAACCAGGCACCTCTGTTCAACACTGGGGGAGGAACAACCAGGCACCTCTGTTCAACACCCAGGGGAACAACCAGGGACCTCTGTTCAACACCCAGAGGAACAACCGGGGGGGAGGCACCTCTGTTCAATAACTGGGGGGGGAGGAACAACCAGGCACCTCTGTTCAACACCCAGAGGAACACTGGGGCACCTCTGTTCAATAACCCGGGGGAGGAACACTCGGGGGGAGGCAACTCTGTTCAATAACACCAGAGGAACACCGGGGGGAGGCACCTCTGTTTCAGAGGCAACACTGTTCGGGGGAACAACCAGGCACTCTGTTCAACACCCAGAGGAACAACCAGGCACCTCTGGGGGAGCGCAACACTCGGGGGAGAGGAACACCGGGGACCTCTGTTCAACACCCGGGGAGGAACAACCAGGCACCTCTGTTCAACACCCAGAGGAACAACCAGGCACCTCTGTTCAATAACCCAGGGGAACAACCAGGCACCTCTGTTCAACACCGGGGGGAGCGAGGAACACCAGGCACCTCTGTTCAATAACACCGGGGGGGGGAGGAACAACTCGGGGCACCTCTGTTTACATAACACCGGGGGGGAGCGAACAACTCGGGGGCAACACTGGGGAATAACACCCGGGGAACAACTAGGCACCTCTCGGGGGATAACACCGGGGGAGGAACAACTCGGGGGGAGCGCGCACCTCTGGGAATAACCCCGGGGAACAACTAGGCACCTCTGGGAGCCGAGGGCAACACTCTGGGGGGACCTTCTGCAACAATTCGGGGGGAGCGCAGAAATACGGGGGAAAAAAAAAATGGGGATTTGCAGTCACTTTGGAAAATGGTGTTTTTGGGGGGAGCGCAAATAGCACATTGGGGGGAGCGCTTATAGTCTACTCGGGGGAGTGTGCACATCGGGGGGGCTGTGCTTATAATGTGAAGAAATAGCTTCATAGTTTATCAACATTCGGGGGAGACACTCGGGGGGAGCGCGCAAGCTTGGGGGGAGTCATCCACATTATGTAAGCGTTTGATGCTAGGGGTTGTATTAATTTGGGATCTCAACACATCCCACAACTCGGGGGTCCCAGTCCACAGTTGGAATATTTAACACTCACACAGAATAGATCAACGCGCAACACTGGGGGAGTAACACTCGGGGGAGCTAGTGCTTTTGCTGGGGAGCGCAACACTGGGAGCGCGCAACACTTGGGGGCGCGCAACAATGTGGACTGGGGAGCGCGCAACACTCGGGAGGGCGCAGTGCCGCTGGCCGCAGAAAAATATATGGATTGTTTTTAGGGTGCATTATGGACACAAAGGGGACGCTGCTGTGAAATTCGAGGCTTCAATCTTCAAGTCTCTATCAAGTGCTTGTCAAATTGAGAATGAGAGACTGATGAAATGTGAGCAGCCTACGCAAAAAAACAGAAAAAAGACCTCATGCCTTACAAGCTACTTTTTTCAAATCATTAGAGTCGCATCATGCAGCCTTACAATGCATTAATAAACACATACGGCCCAATGTTTGCGGAAAAGTTACATGACTAAATTAAGCATATAGGAGTACCGTTTCTTTGTTACCTGCTTAACACAGAATAGCTGCATGTGCAACACTCACGCAAAATAGTTGGGAAATAACCTTTCTAATTTATACAACTTGTTCAATTGTATTCTTCACACTATAAAATAATGCCACGGCATTCTAAGCAAATCTTGTCTGCTAAATGAACTAGTGTAGCCCACAGCCATTTGGCATATCCAGAGCAGGTCCTAACATATAAGGACAACTCAGAGTTGTATCTATTGCTCTATTCTGTTCTTCTGAAATAGACTACGTTTACGCCTTTCTAAAATAAATTATTGATTTATTGTTAAGATGTGGGCTATATTAAAATGGATTGATTAGACTTAAAAATGTAGATGTTCCAAAGGTCTGCATCAGTGGCTTGTAGGCTTTGTGTGGAAACCAGGAGACGCTAAATGTGTTTGATAAATTATCTTGGGTAGGGAGCAGTATTTTCACATCCGGATGAAAAGCGTGCCCAAAATAAACTGCCTGTTACTCAGGCCCAGAAGCTAATATATGCATATAATTGGTAGATTTGGATTGAAAACACACTAAAGTTTCTAAAACTGTTATACTCGCAGACATAATTTTAACAGAACTGATATGGCAGGCGAAACCCCAAGGACAATCCCCCCGCCAAAAAAAGAAATTCAGCCTACCACTATTTTCAATGGTTGTCACTCTTATATAAAGGTGAAGTCCTCCCAGATTGCAGTTCCCAGGGCTTCCACTAGATGTCAGTCTTTAGAAAAAGTTTCAGGGGTGGTTTATGGAAATATGATGCAGAAATTTCAGTTTCTCTAGGTGGCTGTAGTGTTTCCAAGTGCATGAATGAGAGCACTTTGGTATTTTTCTCCGGTAAAGACTAACGATTCTCCATCTTAAATTGTATTTATTTATGTATATTTAAGGTACCTATATTTTAAGGTTTGATTATAAATGCTGTTTGACTTGTTTGGATAAGTTTATTAGTAAGGTTTGGGATTCATTTTATATGCATTTTGGAGGGAAACTGGGTGGATTATTGACTGAAGCGCACCAGCTAAACTGAGTTTATGGATATAAAGAAGAACATTATAGAACAAAAAGGACCATTTGTGATGTAACTGGGACCTTTTTGAGTGACAACAGAAGACCAAAGGCATTTATATAAATATATTATTTATATCGCCATTTCTGACTTTCATGGCGTACCTGTCTGGTTGAAATATGTTTCTCATGCTTTTGTATGCGGGGAGTTGTCCTCAGATAATCGCATGTTGTGCTTTCGCAGTAAAGCTTTTTTGAAATCTGACACAGCGGCTGGATTAAGTTAAGATTTTATTTTTATTGATTAACAAGAAGTTAAGCTTTATTTTGACATATAACACTTGTGATTTTATGAAAGTTAAATATTTATAATTCTGTAGTATTAATTTCGCTCTCTGCAATTTCACCGGATGTTGGCCAGGTGGGACACTACCGTCCCACCTGCCCATTTGAAGTTAATTAACAGTCAATTACCAGTGAGACCGACAGTTATTTGCTTGACAATCACCGGCTGATTTCCTGACCTCCACAGCCCACAACCTTGGCTTTGCTAGCGCCACACTCTTACCAACGGAGGTGGCAGCTAGCCTAGCGGTTAGAGCGACGGGTTACTAACCAAAAGGTAGCTGGTTAGAATCCCCGAGTCGACAAGGTGAACAAATCTGTGGATGTGCCCTTGAGCAAGGCACTTAGCCCTAATTGCTCCTGTAAATTGCTCCTGTAAATCGCTCTGGATTACAGTGTCTGCAAAAAATTACGACAACATAATGTAACGTGTCATTACAAGACCATTAAATGGGGTTGATGCATGGCTTGGGTAAGAGTCAGCATTTACAAACCAACACAGCTGCACACTAGAGAGTGTTGAAACAGAGGGGTTTAAAAAAAAACAAGCAGCACTTCAGATTGGCCAACAGGAGATTAGGTTCTCCATTTCTACTTGGTCACATGACAAGACTCCCCCCCCCCCCCCACTGACTCCTGGCCTGACCACTCAAACACAGTAAAGAGGGTTCTCTTCACAACAGACGAGAACATTATGAAAATCATTCAAATTAAATTAAAGTTCACTCAATGCAACATCTGGAATGCTTGACAGAGTTCCCTTCCTTTCATTATTTCTTCAAACGGAACATTATCAGGCATCAGTCTGATCACACCTGCAGAATCCCAGAGCCTTTATGAAAGGCAGAGAAAGTCTGATTTTTTTTTATTTAACTTGGCAAGTCAGTTAAGAACAAATTCTTATTTACAATGACTGCCTACCCCCGGCCAACGATGGGCCAATTGTGCGCCGCCCCTATGGGACTCCCAATCACGGCCCGTTGTGATACAGCCTGGATTCTAACCAGGGTGTCTGTAGTGACGCCGCTGGCACGGAGATGCAGGGCCTTAGACCTCTGTGCCACCGGGGAGACGGATTACACCTGGCAGTCTTTTTCCCTTCCACCTGACATAAATATCTCTGAACTTTGAGCATTCTGACATTGACAGAACGGTCAACGGTCATGTTTACCTTGTGCTCTCTATATATTCACTAGGTGTGTCTGCATTTACCCAGGTGTGAGAGTTACCTTGTGTCCTCCGTAGAAGGCGATCTCCTCCGAGTTGGCGATGATGCGCGAGTGCATGTACCTCAACTCTCCTTTCCTCCGGGCTTCTTCCACCACTAGCTTACCAAACCGCGGCGAAAACATCCTCAGAACCTTCGTGATAAAAGATATTTGCGTCAAAAAACAACCAGAGTAATAACAAAAAGTGGGTGAGAGAACTACCATCTGTGGAAATCATTTCAAAACTTTTTTTGTTTTGTCAAAACAAAAACAAAAACGCTGAAAAAAATCCCAATAAACCAAATATTAAAAGGTATTAAGACTAAATTTTTAAAAAGCACATGAGACACCTTGGCGGTGATTGCCACGACCACGCCGGCGATGACGGAGGGCCAGGTGGTGTTGGCTCCTTTAGACTCCGCTGTCCTGAGGAGGGTATAACAGGTCACCACCACGTCCAGACACGGCTTGGTCAGGTTGGAGTACAGGTGGGCCACAGATCCAGCAAACATCACCATGTCTTCTGTCAGAGACTGGAGGAGAAGAATATGACACTGTTCATTATATTGGTGAGAGCAGAACAATTTTGCATTTTGTTTATAACTCAACCCCTTGAGAAAGACTAGAGGGACAGACAGAGACACGAGACACGGGCCGGCTTCAGCCATAAGCTGAAGGGGCAGCAGGCTGCTAGGAACTCAGGTCAGGGTGTCAACTTACTGTTAAAAGTTTAAAAAAAAAAAAGAATACAAAACGTGCAAGTATTTTTTACATTTATCTAAGTTAGCTCCAGTTCTGTTAATGATATCAATGAGTGACTAACAAAATACATTTTAAATTAAAAAAATAAAAGGAGGGTCCCTGATTAGGTCAGGGTTTCCGTTAGGAACTCAGTCGGAGTCTCAACTGTTGAGTTCAAAAAGCAGAATACACAAGGTACAAGCTCTACATTTGGTTGTACGTCAGCAGTTTCTCTTGCCATGTCAGTCACTAGCTCGGTGTCCATCCAATTAGCTTGCCATGTCAGCCACTAGCTCTGTGTCCATCCAATTAGCTTGCCATGTCAGCCACTAGCTCTGTGTCCATCCAATTAGCTTGCCATGTCAGCCACTAGCTCTGTGTCCATCCAATTAGCTTGCCATGTCAGCCACTAGCTCTGTGTCCATCCAATTAGCTTGCCATGTCAGCCACTAGCTAGGTGTCCATCCAATTAGCTTGCCATGTCAGCCACTAGCTAGGTGTCCATCCAATTAGCTTGCCATGTCAGTCACTAGCTAGGTGTCCATCCAATTAGCTTGCCATGTCAGTCACTAGCTCTGTGTCCATCCAATTAGCTTGCCATGTCAGTCACTAGCTAGGTGTCCATCCAATTAGCTTGCCATGTCAGCCACTAGCTAGGTGTCCATCCAATTAGCTTGCCATGTCAGCCACTAGCTAGGTGTCCATCCAATTAGCTTGCCATGTCAGCCACTAGCTAGGTGTCCATCCAACTAGCTTGCCATGTCAGTCACTAGCTCGGTGTCCATCCAATTAGCTTGCCATGTCAGCCACTAGCTAGGTGTCCATCCAATTAGCTTGCCATGTGTCACTAGCTCGGTGTCCATCCAATTAGCTTGCCATGTCAGTCACTAGCTCGGTGTCCATCCAATTAGCTTGCCATGTCAGCCACTAGCTAGGTGTGTCATGTCAGTCACAAGGTGTCCATCCAATTAGCTTGCCATGTCAGTCACTAGCTCGGTGTCCATCCAATTAGCTTGCCATGTCAGTCACTAGCTCGGTGTCCATCCAATTAGCTTGCCATGTCAGCCACTAGCTAGGTGTCCATCCAATTAGCTTGCCATGTCAGCCACTAGCTAGGTGTCCATCCAATTTGCTTGCCATGTCAGCCACTAGCTAGGTGTCCATCCAATTAGCTTGCCATGTAAGTCACTAGCTCGGTGTCCATCCAATTAGCTTGCCATGTAAGCCACTAGCTAGGTGTCCATCCAATTAGCTTTCCATGTCAGTCACTAGCTCGGTGTCCATCCAATTAGCTTGCCATGTCAGCCACTAGCTAGGTGTCCATCCAATTAGCTTGCCATGTCAGTCACTAGCTCGGTGTCCATCCAATTAGCTTTCCATGTCAGTCACTAGCTCGGTGTCCATCCAATTAGCTTTCCATGTCAGTCACTAGCTCGGTGTCCATCCAATTAGCTTGCCATGTCAGCCACTAGCTAGGTGTCCATCCAATTAGCTTGCACATTTTTCACGTTGTGATTTTTTTTTTTACAACATGACGTCAATCACACCACGATCAGAAACTATTTCACACTGGTAAGATTTTTTTACATGACACAGGGAACGTGCCCAGGGGCCCTGACCTTCAGGGGGTCCCCATTGATTTAGTTAGTCACTCTCATTCAGATATCATTAACAAGGTTATTAGTCATGGCAAAATTGCAGGAAATTTGCTTAAAAATTTCAACAAAATCTGTGCCCTATAGCAAATTAAGTAGGATGAAATGTGTTATAAATTGCTGCATTTCCTGCCGCAACATGGCAAAAATGTAGAAAATATGTAGAACTACAGAAAACATGTTTTAAAACTGCAACATTTTCTCTCCCAGTGTCAAAATGTGTAGAATTGCTGTAAAATTAACTTTAAAAACATACACAAATGTTTTGCCCGCAACCAAATCTTGCATAGGGCCCCTGAAAAGGCTAGAGCCTTCCCTGCACACGCACCCCCCCACACACACACACCTGGTCTGGGTTGGCGAGGCGTCCGTCCATGTTGCTGACGCGGTAGTATGTTTGGTTGCTGAAGTAGAGCTTATAGGCGTGGGTAACCAAGCGCGTGCGGAAGGCCAGTGCCAGCTGTCCCTCTAGGTAACGGATGGCGCTGTTCACAAAGGTGGCCGGGACAGCAATGAGCAGCCATTTTGTCAACTCCCACACAAACGCCTGGGGGTCCTTCTTCACAATGGTCTTCACTGTAAGAGGATAGAAGTGTATTTAGTCCACCAATCTGCAAAGACAGATATTCTACTTATGCTCTGCTCCCAACAGCCTCAGACAACAGTCACAGGGGTTAAGTGCCTTGCTCAAGAGCACAACAGCAAGAGCATAGTACCTGGAATCTGAAAGCAGCCACCTGCCAGGTTGCCAGTTCATCGACCCGGACTGGTCATTCGAACCAGCAACATTCAATGTCTGTCCTACCTACCTATCATGCCGTCCAGGTTGGCCACGTAGATCGAGAGGAAGGTTCTGGAGATGAGAGCCAGGGAGTGGAACCCCAGCAGACCCAACTCCTTACAGAACAGCTGGGGAAACAGGATACGAAGCAGGTGACTTAGCCTCTTCAGAAACTCCTGGTTCACAGCCGGCGAATTACTACTTTTCTTCCTTCCTTGTTTCTCTGACCCCTCCAGTAGCAGCCCGTTAGAGTTTATGGAGGGGACTGGGAGCGGTGTACCCCCGACATTCTTCCTGAGTTTAGCCCATAAGTACGGGTAGAGTTTCTTGATTCCATAGGCAGCGACGAGAAGGATAACTGCTTTTCTGGCATGGGAAGTTCTCTTGAGTTGCTCGGGAAGCTTTTCATACATTACCAACATTGTTAAGGCTGGTTAGCAAGCGGCTTTAATAAAGCCAAATACAGCCGAGCTCTCCAAACTGAAACACCTGTTAACGTTAATCCCACGATGACCTCTATATAGCTACAACCTTTTTATAAAAAAAAAAAATTAAGTGCTTATTGCTGCCTAGTCAACGTTGCAAGCATAACAAAAAAATGCCATCAACTATAACATTCACTTAGCCAGTTAAAGCAACTATGAAACAACCTCTTTCAAGCGAAACAGAAATGCCGATAGACAGTCCATCGCAGACGCAGTGCTACTGCTCGCTAACCTTAGCTAGCTAAGTTACTTAACAACCAGGACAACTAGAAAGCCGTGATAGAGATGAAACGTGCTCTCTAATAACATATCGGTAACGTTGACATCTAACTATATATATATATTATATCCATATATTCACACGAGACGTATTTACAGACGAACAACACTCACTGAAATGAAGAAAAAAAAATCAAAACAACACTTCCTAAGCTACTTAGCTAGCATGCTAACTTTAGCTGAAACTTTCTGTCAACTTCCATATCACTGGCTGGATAACGTTACCCGTCCAGTAGCAGCTCGCTACAGCTAGGAAGGTGACCTTCTGGGGAGGGAAAAACAACCCCCCGACTTCGACAGTCAAAATGCTCTAGTAATGTTTGACAATGTCTTGCATCAGATGTGTTATTCAACACGGACTCCTCTTCTTCTACGATATAATGGATTGATTTGGCACCGCGTATTTATAACTCGGTGATTGGCGCAGATCTTCTTCTTCTTCTTCGGTGGGGTTTTAAAGGGCGGACTTTACAACCCTGAAAAGGAGTATTGCCGCCCACTACTGGCTACAGGAAAAAAAACGGGGAGGGGGGATTCCATAATTAAAAAACGGGGAGGGGGGATTCCATAATTAAAAAACGGGGAGGGGGATTCCATAATTAAAAAACGGGGAGGGGGAATCCATAATTAAAAAACGGGGGGGGGGGACATCACTTTTAACTTCCTCAAACATCCCGAAAAATATATTACTAAAAACATGCTTTTTGCAATGCCTTTTTGCCTTTTGCCTTTTGCACACACCTTTTGCACACATTGTATATAGACTGTACATTGTATATAAACTGCCCATTTTTTTTCTACTGTGTTATTGACTTGTTAATTGTTTACTCCATGTGTAACTCTGTGTTGTCTGTTCACACTGCTATGCTTTATTTTGGCCAGGTCGCAGTTGCAAATGAGAACTTGTTCTCAACTAGCCTACCTGGTTAAATAAAGGTGAAATTAAAAATAAAAATTCCCTCAGAGCACTGCACAGATCTGGGGACCTGAGAGGATGGTACTGCTCCAGCCAGTAATCCGTGCAGCAACAGATGATCCATTATATTGGCCAGATACTCTAGTGGCCTCTCTAACAATGACCATGTTTACATGCGCACAATATTCCGGATAGGAAGCTCATATCCTGCTCATGAGTATCCTTGTATCAATGAATAAACTAAACTAAGGCAGGTATTTTTCAACTCAACCAGACCAGGCCCTTCTCAGAGTTGTCATACCTGAACAGCACTTTATTTGCCAAGGTAGAGTACATGATCAGTGAATATATTAAATGTACAGGCTACAATGTGGGGATCTCATGCATGGTAATAACTACATGTATATTCGACGTGCATCCTTGGCATAAAGTTTTATAATATTCTACTCAATCGATAGGCTTCATTAATGTCATTCGGGCTGTTTTGAAGTTGATACAACTGGCTATGATAGCTGAGGTTCATAGCTCGGTTCTGAACTAATATGTATACCAAACATTTGAGTCCATACACAGATCGAATAGATAGCTAGCTACACATCCATGGGCATACAGGGATTTTAATCATCCACTGCACAATAAGCAAGAACATAGCTAGCTACGTTATTTCATCTATCTGCATGGCAAATATCAGCAAGGCAATCTTACAAAATTGTACATTCAATTTGCAGTAAATTCTTTAGCTAGCTTGATTTTTTATATCCACTGTTTCACCAGATGGCAGCCTGGTTTGCTGGTTGTTTCAGGAGTCCCTGTCACAACACCCATAAAGCTCGTCAGCTAGCTTGCAAAATCGCGATTTTTGTAAATTAACTTTATGATTAAAAAAATGCATAATCGTTTGTCTCTACATATTCCTGTCAACTGTACATTTTTTGCATGATTTATTATGACAATAATACATAATAATAATAATGATAATTACTAACATTTGCTTCCATTCTTAGTATTTTTTGTCAGCCATCTTTGCTTGAAGAAAGTCTCCAAGCCTTGGGTCAAATTCGTCATGGAAACCATTCGATATGATTGGTCATCGCCCGCCGAGAAAAGTGTACTTTTTCACCGCCACCCACGCCACCTTCACACCGCCCTCTCCGCTTCTCGCCGCTTTCCTTCCATTGAAATGAATGTGAAGCAGTGTTTAACCGCGCGGCCACCTGTGCTAGTGTATCATGAGGGTAATTGTATATGTCTATGTAATGTATCTATGTAATGTATCATTGTAGGCCTTAACAGTATATGTATCTATGTTAACAATAATAATAACAATAGGGACCACAATGGAAAATAGTATCTGACTTTAAATGTACTGTGTTATGGCGTTCTTATGTAGGTATCATCACCTAGTGCTCCCACTCTCCCTATAAACAAAAAGAAACCACTCACAATGCAGTTAACAGATCGTGTGGTAGGCTACCAGACCACTCAGTCAGAATGCTGCAGTTAACAGATCGTGTGGTAGGCTACCAGACCACACAGTCAGAACGCTGCAGTTAACAGATCGTGTGGTAGGCTACCAGACCACACAGTCAGAACGCTGCAGTTAACAGATCGTGTGGTAGGCTACCAGACCACTCAGTCAGAACGCTGCAGTTAACAGATCGTGTGGTAGGCTACCAGACCACACAGTCAGAACGCTGCAGTTAACAGATCGTGTGGTAGGCTACCAGACCACTCAGTCAGAACGCTGCAGTTAACAGATCGTGTGGTAGGCTACCAGACCACTCAGTCAGAACGCTGCAGTTAACAGATCGTGTGGTAGGCTACCAGACCACACAGTCAGAATGCTGCAGTTAACAGATCGTGTGGTAGGCTACCAGACCACACAGTCAGAATGCTGCAGTTAACAGATCCTGTGGTAGGCTACCAGGCCACTCAGTCAGAACGCTGCAGTTAACAGATCGTGTGGTAGGCTACCAGACCACTCAGTCAGAAGTTGCTGCAGTTAACAGATCGTGTGGTAGGCTACCAGACCACTCAGTCAGAATGCTGCAGTTAACAGATCGTGTGGTAGGCTACCAGACCACTCAGTCAGAACGCTGCAGTTAACAGATCGTGTGGTAGGCTACCAGACCACTCAGTCAGAACGCTGCAGTTAACAGATCGTGTGGTAGGCTACCAGACCACTCAGTCAGAATGCTGCAGTTAACAGATCGTGTGGTAGGCTACCAGACCACTCAGTCAGAACGCTGCAGTTAACAGATCGTGTGGTAGGCTACCAGACCACACAGTCAGAATGCTGCAGTTAACAGATCGTGTGGTAGGCTACCAGACCACACAGTCAGAATGCTGCAGTTAACAGATCGTGTGGTAGGCTACCAGACCACACAGTCAGAACGCTGCAGTTAACAGATCGTGTGGTAGGCTACCAGACCACACAGTCAGAACGCTGCAGTTAACAGATCGTGTGGTAGGCTACCAGACCACTCAGTCAGAACGCTGCAGTTAACAGATCGTGTGGTAGGCTACCAGACCACACAGTCAGAACGCTGCAGTTAACAGATCGTGTGGTAGGCTACCAGACCACACAGTCAGAACGCTGCAGTTAACAGATCGTGTGGTAGGCTACCAGACCACACAGTCAGAACGCTGCAGTTAACAGATCGTGTGGTAGGCTACCAGACCACTCAGTCAGAACGCTGCAGTTAACAGATCGTGTGGTAGGCTACCAGACCACTCAGTCAGAATGCTGCAGTTAACAATCACTTGAATAAAAACAGCATTTACAAAATTCATACAAGAAACATTTATTTGTCATTTGAATCATATGAATAATTCAGAAACTGATGTGAGATCAGATAAAAAGCAGTACAAATGGCCAAAAAAAATGACAAAGATAGAAAAAGCTTCATATCTTTTGTTTTTTACAGGGTGCATTCATTGCTATGCAAAATAACAATTCATAAAGTCCATCAAAATGTCCATAGTCACAACCACAGAAGAAGGAAAGTAGAAGTTGAAGAGAAATCTTTATCCTCCTCGTAGGTCAAATACATGTTTTGCCTCCAGTCCTTGTTGCTAAAATGAACGAAAGAGTAATTTAGAAATGAAAGCAGTTCCCTTGGCTTCCTCCTCATTACGGTCCATAATAATCCAAGTAGATATGAGGAGGATAATGTCATTTACAACCTCAAGGAAAGAAAACAAGGGGGGAAATTGCATTGCCATAATAAAACAGTCTAGAACCTTTTCTAGCATGAGAGCTACTTTTTTTTAAAATTCAAAATGAAACCTTTCGCAAGCTACTTTTTTTATTGCTTTCAAAATAGGCACATTCTTCTCATATCTCCCGTGCAACTCTTCCCTGGGTCCTTGCTGTACAACAGATGTGTTTTCTGTCAACATACCTGGTAAAGTCATGGTTATTAACCAACTCCAAGGGGGGACCCTATTAAACTATATTTAGTATTTTCCTAAATTCTGTTTTCTCCATTTTCATTTTTCCTGGTTTGGGAGGTTTTTTTTCTTCTTCTGATCAATATTAGAATGATTCATAGAGAAACAACGAGGATCTAAGTCCATGTCAATGCTTCAATCACATCAGAACACCATGTTTGAAGTCTGGAACCCCCCCAAAAGAGTATTTTTTTGTGTAATTCGCCTTTAATTATGCACCTAGCAAGAGAGGAATGTGTCGGTCTAGTGATGTTTGTGCTGTTAGGCCTACAGCTACAACACATCATGGCAGAGTTTATAAAACAATCATCACCCAATTGATGCATATAATCATTATATACACTGAGTGTACAAAACATTAAGCTCTTTCCATGACATAGACTGACCAGGTGAATCTCCAGGTGAAAGCTATGATCCCTTATTGATGTCACTTGTTAAATCCACTTAAAATCAGTGTAGATGAAGGGGAGGAGGCGGGTTAAAGAAGGATTTTTTAAATCTTGAGATAATTGAGACATTGATTGTGTATGTGTGTCATTCAGAGGATGAATGGGCAAGACAATATATTTCAATTGGCAGATATTGTGTTACGTTTGGCTTCTTGAGCCAATAGTGTCTAACCAGGGGTGGGATAATGTCAATGTTGATTTGATTGGACAGAAGCTGGGTGCTTCATGTTTATGACAGTTTGCGGAAAGAACAATGCGTGTTTTTTAACTATTACAGCGTTCTAAAATGGATTATAATGTGCTTAGAGTCGTTGTCCTGCTGGAAGGTGAACCTTCGCCCCAGTCTGAGGTGCTGAGCGCTCTGGAGCAGGTTTTCATCAAGGATCTCTCTGTACTTTGCTCTGTTCAGCTTCCCTCGATCCTGACTAGTCTCCCTGTCCCTGCCTCTGAAAACTTCCCCACAGTATGTTGCCGCCACCACCATACTTCACCATAGGGAGGGTGCCAGGTTTCCTCCAGACGTGACGCTTGGCATTCAGGCCAAAGAGTTCAGTCTTGGTTTCATCAGACCAGAGAATCTTGTTTCTCATGTTCTGAGAGTCTTTTGGCAAACTCCCAAGCGGGCTGTCATTTGACTTTTTACTGAGGAGTGGCTTCTGTCTGGCCACTCTACCATAAAGGCCTGATTGGTGGAGTGCTGCAGAGATAGTTGTCCTTCTGGAAGATTCTCCCATCTCCACAAAGGAACTCTGGAGCTCTGTCAGAGTGACCATTGGGTTCTTGGTGACCTCCCCCGACCAAGGCCCTTCCCCCTCGATTGCTCACTTTAGCCTGGCGGCCAGCTCCAGGAAGAGTCTTGGTGGTTCCAAACTTCTTCCATTTCAGAATGATGGAGGCCACTGTGTTGTTGGGGACCTTCAACGCTGCAGGCATGTGTTGGTAATGCTGCAATAAAAATGTGGTACCCTTCCCCAGATCTAAGCCTAGACACAATCCTGTCTCGGACCTCTACAGACAATTCCTTGGACCTCATGGCTTGGTTTTTGTTCTGACATCATGCACTGTCAACTGTGGGACCTTATATAGACAGGCGTGTACCTTTCCAAATCATGTCCAATCAATTGAATTTACCACAGGTGGACTCCAATCAAGTTGTAGAAACATCTCAAGGATGATCAATGGAAACAGGATGCACCTGAGCTCAATTTCAAGTCTCATAGCTAAGGGTCTGAATACTTATGTCAATAAGGCATTTTTTTTTGTATAAATTTGCAAACATTTCTAAAAACCTGTTTTTGCTTTGGAGTATTGTGTGTAGATTGATGATGATTTTAAAAAATTTAATCCATTTTAGAATAAGGCTGTAACGTAACAAAATGTTGAAAAAGTCAAGGGGTCTGAATACTTTACGAAAGTACTGTATGTTTTTCCTTCCTGTAATACACATGATATCCAGTGTTCTATGCGGGACTCTCGTCTGTTCTATGCGGGACTCTCGTCTGTTCTATGCGGGACTCTCGTCTGTTCTATGCGGGACTCTCGTCTGTTCTATGCGGGACTCTCGTCTGTTCTATGCGGGACTCTCGTCTGTTCTATGCGGGACTCTCGTCTGTTCTATGCGGTATGCGGGACTCTCGTCTGTTCTATGCGGGACTCTCGTCTGTTCTATGCGGGACTCTCGTCTGTTCTATGCGGGACTCTAGTCTGTTCTATGCGGGACTCTCGTCTGTTCTATGCGGGACTCTCGTCTGTTCTATGCGGGACTCTCGTCTGTTCTATGCGGGACTCTCGTCTGTTCTATGCGGGACTCGTCTATTCTATGCGGGACTCGTCTGTTCTATGCGGGACTCTCGTCTGTTCTATGCGGGACTCTCGTCTGTTCTATGCGGGACTCGTCTATTCTATGCGGGACTCGTCTGTTCTATGCGGGACTCGTCTGTTCTATGCGGGACTCGTCGTTATGTAATCAACTTATATCTGTGACATGGTGACTGATGTCAGACTAGAGGTACGCTGAGCACTCTGATAATATATCTGTGACATGGTGAGATTCTGTAGCTGATGATGCTGCGACGTCCTCCCAGCCTCTCGTGTTTACAGAACATTTGGTATTGTCTGATTAACATTTCTCTGCCTTCTCAGACGTTAGAAAACAAGTCTACGCTTCCATGCCGTTGTCTCCCTGTTGCAAATGTTTAGATTCGACGTAGTCAACCACTGCTCATGTCTTTCAGGAGGAAAAACCTATTTACACAGGTGTTGGTGTTCAATGTTCAGTATCCATCACCGAGAAGCTGGACCACGTCACAGACAGGTCCAACTGGACATCACCGTTGTGAAGTCAAAATGTCATCATTGTTGATTTATACAGACAACTGTTGTGCGCCAGTGTCACAACGTGTAACACAAACCACACGATGTAAGCTGCTCATATCACAGCTATTTGGTCAAGAAGTTGGAAGCATCACGTCACAAGAAGTTCTACTGAAGGATCTTTCACAGTAATAATCCATAGAATTTTTCAAGAGAAGTGCAATTTTTTTTAAATAATAAAAAAATTGTGCTCAACTACAGTAGGGACATTAACATAATTAAACAACTACTCCCATTGATCATTTAACCTGAGGGACATATTGGTTTGCTTTGTCAAAAAAAGTTTGAATTGATTGTTGTTGTCATGCAGCTTGGTTATAAATACAATATGGAGGAAGCAGAAAAGCTATTTTTAGTTCGTCTGGATACAAGCATGGCAGCATTTGGCAAAAGAGGAATAAAGAGAATAAAAATTCAGCCTAGCCTGGAGATCCAGACTGAATTCAGTTCCGTTTCACATGAAGAGATCCAGACTGGATTCAGTTCCGTTTCACATGAAGAGATCCAGACTGGATTTAGTTGCAACTGGTGTATGTCACAATACCATATATATATATATTTTTTTTTTAAACCTGAATGGGGTCCGATCTTAAGTCCTTGAACAAAGATTGATTGCTTTAGTAGCTACTGTATAGCACAATATCTCTTTTAGAAAAGTGTCTATGCATAGATGAGAATACAGCATGGAAAGCAATACTGAATATTTTCAGGAAAATACTGAACAGAAATGTATGTATTGCTGTCTATGGGTTATGGGAATGTTGACAGGGTCGATTAAATTGAGTTTAGCCTGGTATCAGATCTGTTTATGATGTTGCCGACTTGTCATTGGCTGAACATGAAAACGTTTGGCATGACAATTCCGTTAAGAGTTGACAGCAGAGCAGAATCAGACTGGCTCCCAGGCTAAACAGACTGGCTCCCAGGCTAAACAGACTGGCTCCCAGGCTAAACAGACTGGCTCCCAGGCTAAACAGACTGGCTCCCAGGCTAAACAGACTGGCTCCCAGGCTAAACAGACTGGCTCCCAGGCTAAACAGACTGGGTCCCATGCTAAACAGACTGGCTCCCAGGCTAAACAGACTGGCTCCCAGGCTAAACAGACTGGCTCTCAGGCTAAACAGACTGCCTCCCAGGCTAAACAGACTGGCTCCCGGGCTAAACAGACTGGCTCCCGGGCTAAACAGACTGGCTCCCGGGCTAAACAGACTGGCTCCCATGCTAAACAGACTGGCTCCCAGGCTAAACAGACTGGCCGCCAGGCTACAGTGACTTGATTTATACCTGACTGAATTATGATGGACATGGACTTAAATAGCAAAAAGTCAAGAAGACAGCATAGATTTGATGCTGTGGATGAAGGTAGCTTTACCAGCAATACTTATCCATTCATCCAGTCCAGTGTTTTGGTCTGAGGATGGTCAATACCTGATTTCATATTTAAACTGGCTGGTCTCATGGTTCAATTCACGGAAAACTACGCAGTACAAAAACATAGTACATTTTCTATCTTGAGTTTTTTTTCAGTTGTTTTGAGTTTCAAAGAACAGGATATCAATTTAAAGATGCACGTTATAGCGCTTGTAACATTTAAAAGTAATTTGTGATTGAGACGACATTTGCAGTGTTTACCACATTGCCTTTATAAAGTTGCATACCTGAATCTGAGCTGTCGGTTGCATGGTTTATATAGGGCAGCAGGTATCCTAGCAAGTAGGAGCGTTGGACCAGTAGCCTAAAGGTCGCTGGTTCGAATATCCAAGCCAAATATTTTTCAGCTATGTCGATGTGCCCTTGAGCAAGGCACTTAACCCTAATTGCTCCTGTAAATTGCTCTGGATAAGAGCGTCTGCTAAATGATCAACATTTTTTTGAAATGAGGTTATCCTCCTTTACCCAAGTGTCTCTATCCTGCTGCTCATCATAGATACGAATATTGTGCTTGTTTTATTCAGTAGAACACCCAGATCACATCTTTTTATTTTTTGGTTTGGGGTTAAAGGTCTAATTAGCTGAGAAGAGAAATGACAAAACATGTGATCTATGACATTGTCATTATCTGTGGGCTGGGCTCGGTGGGCTGTGGAAAGAATATAAGCACCCTTTGGTGCCACCTATTGGCACAGTAGTGCAAGCAGCAGTCTGGAACGACACACCCCTTCGTGTTGGAAATGGAACCAAAGGGATATAACATGACTGTTGTTCGTCCTGATTATGTGAAGCATCCTACAAGGACCGGTGATAGCTGGTATTGTGTCCAGCCTGGGCTCATAGACTAGACGTAATATAGTAAATGTAAATCTGAGACACTCAAATTAGTATGATATGTAATGTTTGGTATGGTTACATGAGATAGAAAGTAAAAGGATCAGACCCTTTTTTTTTTTCAATTTCCGGGCTAATGACATACCCAAATCTAACTGCCTGTAGCTCAGGCCCTGAAGCAAGGATATTCATATTCTTGGTACCATTTGAAATGAAACACTTTGAAGTTTGTGGACATGTGAAATTAATGTAGTAGAATATAACACATTACATCTGGTAAAAGATAATACAAAGAAAAAAACATTATTTGTTTTGTTCTATCATCTTTGAAATGCAAGAGAAAGGCCATAATGTAGTATTCCAGGTTAGGCATAATTTAGATGTTGGCCACTAGATGGCAGCAGTGTATGTGCAAAGTTTTAGACTGATTCAATGAACCATTGCATTTCTGTTCAAAATGTTGTCTCAAGACTGCCCAAATGTGCCTACATTTACATTTACATTTAAGTCTGTCTAATAGGTTTACTAATATATTTTCATGTTCAAAACTGTGCACTCTCCTCAAACAATAGCATGGTATTATTTCACTGTAATAGCTACTGTAAATTGGACAGTGCAGTTAGATTAACACAAATTTAAGCTTTCTGCCCACATCAGATATGTCTATGTCCTGGGAAATGTTCTTGTTATATACAACCTCATGCTAATCGCATTAGCCTATGTTAGCTCAACCATCCCGCTTGGGGGACACGATCCTGTAGAGGTTTTAAGGCAAAAATCGAATGTAGGGTTGTTGGTCGGGGTGGCTGGGTGGGCATATAACACGAACGTCTAGCAAACCGAAAGTTTTAGCATTTTAGCAACTACTTAGCATGTTAGCTAACCATTTACCTAACCTTAACCCTTTAACTGCTAACCCCTAGCCTAGATAACGTTAGCCACCTAGCTAATGTTACCCATAACAAATTGGAATTTGCTTTGCAAATTAGTAATTTATTGTACGAATTGCAATTCGTAACATATCATACGAAATGGATGACGGACATCAAAAATGTATACATATCATCTGAACCTTAACATGTCATACTAATTGGAGAGTGTCCTGGATTTACCTTTACTATGTTACGTCTACCCCTGAGTCCAGGTTATTGTGTGTTATTGAGAGAGCAGTGTGCTAGAGGGAGCTGGTATTATCTTATTGTTTCTGGTGGACAAAACAACTGACTAAACCTCATCGCTGACATAAAAGCCCCCCCCCCCCCCCTTGTTTTGTCTGTCTGTCATAGAAATGTGATTATAGACTGCAGATCCTTCTGTAGACTGACACGGATCAGTGTATCGGAGTTAACACAGACATCTCTTTCCCATTCCCTAACCGACCTGATTCGTTGTACTGTAGGGTCTGTGTGACAACGTATGGGTGTGCTTTCTGTTTGGTTAGTTGTGTGTGTACTTATCCATTTGTCGTCTCTACTGAAGACCTGAAATTCTATGTGGATGACGATGAAGATGACGAAGATGGTTCACTTAAGAGAAATTCAGTATTTCTGTAACGGTTGAGGAACCTGTAACACTGTCCATGACCTTGTTCAACGTCCTTCACCTGGGATCGGTTGTATAAACTACAGCAATGTTCCGCTGGTCTATATTTCTACCAGAGACTGTTTGAAGTGCTAGACTCTTTCAAGCACCTTGTCATTGATCTTCAGAGGTAATGCATGATCCGACTTTGATGATGCACTGCGAAGCTCCCTTAGGGGGGAGGGGACGACAACAACTCCTCTTTTGAGTTCTAGAAGAATGTCACATTCTTCTATCATTCCCCCTCCTCTCCCCCCCCCAAAAAAATGTACAGGAAAACAATACAAAATATTGTGTAAATAAATGTCCTTCATATTTTCCTTTTCGTATGCAGGTCCATGAAGTTGCTCTACAATATGACTGTGTATCATTCAGTCAGTAACATGTCTGTTTGTTGTTGTTGTTGTTGTTGTTGTTGTTAGACCAGGGTAGGCAGATCACCTCTGATGTTGTTGTTGTTGTTGTTGTTGTTGTTAGACCAGTGTACCCGGGGTAGGCAGATCACCTCTGTTGTTGTTGTTGTTGTTGTTGTTGTTGTTAGACCAGGGTAGGCAGATCACCTCTGATGTTGTTGTTGTTGTTGTTGTTGTTAGACCAGTGTACCCGGGGTAGGCAGATCACCTCTGATGATGTTGTTGTTGTTGTTGTTGTTGTTGTTGTTAGACCAGGGTAGGCAGATCACCTCTGATGTTGTTGTTGTTGTTGTTGTTGTTAGACCAGTGTACCCGGGGTAGGCAGATCACCTCTGATGATGTTGTTGTTGTTGTTGTTGTTGTTGTTGTTAGACCAGGGTAGGCAGATCACCTCTGTTGTCGTCGTTGTTGTTGTTGTTAGACCAGTGTACCCGGGGTAGGCAGATCACCTCTGATGATGTTGTTGTTGTTGTTGTTGTTGTTGTTGTTAGACCAGGGTAGGCAGATCACCTCTGTTGTCGTCGTTGTTGTTGTTGTTAGACCAGTGTACCCGGGGTAGGCAGATCACCTCTGTCAGTGCTGGGTTCTTTCAGGGTCAGCTCCTGCATCTGGGATGGGAAGGACCCCTGATACAGAGACCTGAGAAAAGAGGAGAGAGAGTTTCAATGTCACGTGAAAAAGTACAGTGGAATGTCTTTCAGCTCTAAACCCCAACAATGGACTAATCAATATCAACGTAGCACCAAAAACAACAATGTTGAACAACAACAAACAATCAATAAAAATAAGAAGAACACAAGAAAGTAAGATTACTGTCTACAGGGTCAGCATACTGTATACAGGGTCAGCATACTGTCTACAGGGTCAGCATACTGTCTACAGGGTCAGCATACTGTCTACTGGGTCAGCATACTATATACAGGGTCAGCATACTGTCTACAGGGTCAGCATACTGTCTACAGGGTCAGCATACTATATACAGGGTCAGCATACTGTCTACAGGGTCAGCATACTGTCTACAGGGTCAGCATACTGTCTACAGGGTCAGCATACTGTATACAGGGTCAGCATACTATAAACAGGGTCAGCATACTGTCTACAGGGTCAGCATACTATAAACAGGGTCAGCATACTGTCTACAGGGTCAGCATACTATAAACAGGGTCAGCATACTGTCTACAGGGTCAGCATACTATATACAGGGTCAGCAAACTGTCTACAGGGTCAGCATACTATAAACAGGGTCAGCATACTGTCTACAGGGTCAGCATACTATAAACAGGGTCAGCATACTGTCTACAGGGTCAGCATACTATAAACAGGGTCAGCATACTGTCTACAGGGTCAGCATACTGTCTACAGGGTCAGCATACTGTCTACAGGGTCAGCATACTATATACAGGGTCAGCATACTGTCTACAGGGTCAGCATACTATAAACAGGGTCAGCATACTGTCTACAGGGTCAGCATACTATATACAGGGTCAGCATACTGTCTACTGGGTCAGCATACTGTCTACAGGGTCAGCATACTGTCTACAGGGTCAGCATACTGTCTACAGGGTCAGCATACTGTATACAGGGTCAGCATACTGTCTACAGGGTCAGCATACTATATACAGGGTCAGCATACTGTCTACTGGGTCAGCATACTGTCTACAGGGTCAGCATACTGTCTACAGGGTCAGCATACTATATACAGGGTCAGCATACTGTCTACTGGGTCAGCATACTGTCTACTGGGTCAGCATACTGTCTACTGGGTCAGCATACTGTCTACTGGGTCAGCATACTGTCTACTGGGTCAGCATACTGTCTACTGGGTCAGCATACTGTCTACAGGGTCAGCATACTGTCTACTGGGTCAGCATACTGTCTACTGGGTCAGCATACTGTCTACAGGGTCAGCATACTGTCTACTGGGTCAGCATACTGTCTACTGGGTCAGCATACTGTCTACAGGGTCAGCATACTGTCTACTGGGTCAGCATACTATATACAGGGTGAGCATACTGTATACAGGGTCAGCATACTATATACAGGGTCAGCATACTGTCTACAGGGTCAGCATACTGTATACAGGGTCAGCATACTGTCTACAGGGTCAGCATACTATATACAGGGTGAGCATACTGTCTACAGGGTCAGCATACTATATACAGGGTCAGCATACTGTCTACTGGGTCAGCATACTGTCTACAGGGTCAGCATACTGTCTACTGGGTCAGCATACTGTCTACAGGGTCAGCATAGTGTCTACTGAGAGTTCATCAATGAGCTTGATGCCTTGATAAGCTCCTTTCCTGAGGACGGCTCACCTCTCACAGTTCTGGGCGACTTTAACCTCCCCACGTCTACCTTTGACTCTTTCCTCTCTGCCTCCTTCTTTCCACTCCTCTCCTCTTTTGACCTCACCCTCTCACCTTCCCCCCCTACTCACAAGGCAGGCAATACGCTCGACCTCATCTTTACTAGATGCTGTTCTTCCACTAACCTCATTGCAACTCCCTCCAAGTCTCCGACCACTGCCTTGTATCCTTTTCCCTCTCGCTCTCATCCAACACCTCCCACACTGCCCCTACTCGGATGGTATCGCGCCGTCCCAACCTTCGCTCTCTCTCCCCCGCTACTCTCTCCTCTTCCATCCTATCATCTCTTCCCTCCGCTCAAACCTTCTCCCACCTATCTCCTGATTCTGCCTCCTCAACCCTCCTCTCCTCCCTCTCTGCATCCCTTGACTCTCTATGTCCCCTATCCTCCAGGCCGGCTCGGTCCTCCCCTCCCGCTCCGTGGCTCGATGACTCATTGCGAGCTCACAGAACAGGGCTCCGGGCAGCCGAGCGGAAATGGAGGAAAACTCGCCTCCCTGCGGACCTGGCATCCTTTCACTCCCTCCTCTCTACATTTTCCTCCTCTGTCTCTGCTGCTAAAGCCACTTTCTACCACGCTAAATTCCAAGCTTCTGCCTCTAACCCTAGGAAGCTCTTTGCCACCTTCTCCTCCCTCCTGAATCCTCCGCCCCCTCCCCCCTCCTCCCTCTCTGCAGATGACTTCGTCAACCATTTTGAAAAGAAGGTCGACGACATCCGATCCTCGTTTGCTAAGTCAAACGACACCGCTGGTTCTGCTCACACTGCCCTACCCTGTGCTCTGACCTCTTTCTCCCCTCTCTCTCCAGATGAAATCTCGCGTCTTGTGACGGCCGGCCGCCCAACAACCTGCCCGCTTGACCCTATCCCCTCCTCTCTTCTCCAGACCATTTCCGGAGACCTTCTCCCTTACCTCACCTCGCTCATCAACTCATCCCTGACCGTTGGCTACGTCCCTTCCGTCTTCAAGAGAGCGAGAGTTGCACCCCTTCTGAAAAAACCTACACTCGATCCCTCCGATGTCAACAATTACAGACCAGTATCCCTTCTTTCTTTTCTCTCCAAAACTCTTGAACGTGCCGTCCTTGGCCAGCTCTCCCGCTATCTCTCTCTGAATGACCTTCTTGATCCAAATCAGTCAGGTTTCAAGACTAGTCATTCAACTGAGACTGCTCTCCTCTGTATCACGGAGGCGCTCCGCACTGCTAAAGCTAACTCTCTCTCCTCTGCTCTCATCCTTCTAGATCTATCGGCTGCCTTCGATACTGTGAACCATCAGATCCTCCTCTCCACCCTCTCCGAGTTGGGCATCTCCGGCGCGGCCCACGCTTGGATTGCGTCCTACCTGACAGGTCGCTCCTACCAGGTGGCGTGGCGAGAATCTGTCTCCTCACCACGCGCTCTCACCACTGGTGTCCCCCAGGGCTCTGTTCTTGGCCCTCTCCTATTCTCGCTATACACCAAGTCACTTGGCTCTGTCATAACCTCACATGGTCTCTCTTATCATTGCTATGCAGACGACACACAATTAATCTTCTCCTTTCCCCCTTCTGATGACCAGGTGGCGAATCGCATCTCTGCATGTCTGGCAGACATATCAGTGTGGATGACGGATCACCACCTCAAGCTGAACCTCGGCAAGACGGAGCTGCTCTTCCTCCCGGGGAAGGACTGCCCGTTCCATGATCTCGCCATCACGGTTGACAACTCCACTGTGTCCTCCTCCCAGAGCGCCAAGAACCTTGGTGTGATCCTGGACAACACCCTGTCGTTCTCAACTAACATCAAGGCGGTGGCCCGTTCCTGTAGGTTCATGCTCTACAACATCCGCAGAGTACGACCCTGCCTCACACAGGAAGCGGCGCAGGTCCTAATCCAGGCACTTGTCATCTCCCGTCTGGATTACTGCAACTCGCTGTTGGCTGGGCTCCCTGCCTGTGCCATTAAACCCCTTCAACTCATCCAGAACGCCGCAGCCCGTCTGGTGTTCAACCTTCCCAAGTTCTCTCACGTCACCCCGCTCCTCCGTTCTCCCCACTGGCTTCCAGTTGAAGCTCGCATCCGCTACAAGACCATGGTGCTTGCCTACGGAGCTGTGAGGGGAACGGCACCTCAGTACCTCCAGGCTCTGATCAGGCCCTACACCCAAACAAGGGCACTGCGTTCATCCACCTCTGGCCTGCTCGCCTCCCTACCACTGAGGAAGTACAGCTCCCGCTCAGCCCAGTCAAAACTGTTCGCTGCCCTGGCCCCCCAATGGTGGAACAAACTCCCTCACGACGCCAGGACAGCGGAGTCAATCACCACCTTCCGGAGACACCTGAAACCCCACCTCTTTAAGGAATACCTAGGATAGGTTAAGTAATCCCTCTCACCCCACCCCCCCTAAGTTTTAGATGCACTATTGTTAAGTGACTGTCCCACTGGATGTCATAAGGTGAATGCACCAATTTGTAAGTCGCTCTGGATAAGAGCGTCTGCTAAATGACTTAAATGTAATGTAAATGTACTGGGTCAGCATACTGTCTACTGGGTCAGCATACTGTATACAGGGTCAGCATACTGTATACAGGGTCAGCATAATATATACTATTTACAGGGTCAGCATACTGTATACAGGGTCAGCATACTGTATACTATATGTATATACTGTACTCGATACCATCTACTGTATGCTGCTCTGTACCATCACTCATTCATATATCCTTATGTACATGTTCCTTATCCCCTTACACTGTGTATAAGACAGTAGTTTTGGAATTGTTAGTTAGATTACTTGTTGGTTATCACTGCATTGTCGGAACTAGAAGCACAAGCATTTCGCTACACTCGCATTAACATCTGCTAACCATGTGTATGTGACAAATAAAATTTGATTTGATTTGATATTTACAGGGTCAGCATACTGTATACTCTTTACAGGGTCAGCATACTGTATACTCTTTACAGGGTCAGCATACTGTATACTATATACAGGGTCAGCATACTGTATACTGTATACAGGGTCAGCATACTGTATACTCTTTACAGGGTCAGCATACTGTATACTCTTTACAGGGTCAGCATACTGTATACTATATACAGGGTCAGCATACTGTATACTGGGTCAGCATACTATATAGTATATACAGGGTCAGCATACTGTATACTGTCTACAGGGTCAGCATACTGTATACTATATACAGGGTCAGCATACTATATACTCTTTACAGGGTCAGCATACTGTATACTGGGTCAGCATACTGTATACTCTTTACAGGGTCAGCATACTGTATACTGGGTCAGCATACTATATACTATTTACAGGGTCAGCATACTGTATACAGGGTCAGCATACTGTATCCAGGGTCAGCATACTATATACTATATACAGGGTCAGCATACTGTCTACAGGGTCAGCATACTATATACAGGGTCAGCATACTGTATACTGGGTCAGCATACTATATAGTATATACAGGGTCAGCATACTGTATACAGGGTCAGCATACTATATAAACAGGGTCAGCAAACTGTATACTGGGTCAGCATACTATATATACAGGGTCAGCATACTGTATACTGGGTCAGCATACTATATAGTATATACAGGGTCAGCATACTATATACAGGGTCAGCATACTATATAAACAGGGTCAGCATACTGTATACTGGGTCAGCATACTATATAGTATATACAGGGTCAGCATACTGTATACTGGGTCACCATACTATATAATATATACAGGGTCAGCATACTGTATACTCTTTACAGGGTCAGCATACTGTATACTGGGTCAGCATACTATATAGTATATACAGGGTCAGCATACTATATAGTATATACAGGGTCAGCATACTATATACAGGGTCAGCATACTATATAAACAGGGTCAGTAATAGTAATAGTAATAGTAATATATGCCATTTAGCAGACGCTTTTATCCAAAGCGACTTACAGTCATGTGTGCATACATTCTACGTATGGGTGGTCCCGGGTATCGAACCCACTACCCTGGCGTTACAAGCGCCATGCTCTACCAACTGAGCTACAGAAGGACCACAGCATACTGTATCTGAGTCACCATACTATATAATATATACAGGGTCAGCATACTGTATACTCTTTACAGGGTCAGCATACTGTATACTGGGTCAGCATACTATATAGTATATACAGGGTCAGCATACTGTATACAGGATTAGAATGCTATATACTGGGTCAACATACTATATACAGGGTCAGCATACTATATACAGGGTCAGCATACTATATACAGGGTCAGCATACTATATACAGGGTCAGCATACTATATACAGGGTCAGCATACCATATACAGGGTCAGCATACCATATACAGGGTCAGCATACCATATACCCTACGTAATATACAATACATAACACTACATAATACCCTATGTAATACACTACATAATTTATAAAAAATGTCTGTCTCTTCACAGTCCCCGTTGTGCCAAAAAAAACAAAAAATAAACTAAACTATCAGTAGTGACAGAGAGTTCCATTTCGTCATGGCTCTATTTAATACTGTGTTTCCCCAAGCCTCTGTTCTGGACCTGGGGACTGTGAAGAGACCTCTGGTTGAATGTGTTGTGTTGTACAGATGAGTGTCTGAACTGTGTTGCCAACTGCTTGAACAGACCGTTTGGTACCATCAACACCTCGCACAAAGACCAATAGGGATGCAGTCAATCGCTCCTCAACTTTGAGCCAGGAGAGATTAACATGCTGACACTCGCCATCCATGTACACCCTACGTGCAATATGTGCTGCTCTGTTCTGGACTGCAAATTTCCTATGTCCTTCTTTGTCGCACATGACCACACAACCGGGCAGTAGTACAGGTTTTTAAATTTGACTGTCGTAGCTGACGTGTATATATACGGTTGAGTCATCGGCGTACAAAGACGCACAGGCTTTATTCAAGGTCAGTGGAGGGTCATTAGTAAAAACAGAAAACAGTAATGGCCCTAACTGGCTGCCCTGCGGTATACCACACTCAATCAAATTTGCATTAGAGAGGCTTCCATTAAAGAAAACCCTATTAGATAGTTTTCTAAGGCAGAGGATGGAAATACAAAATAAATTGTTTTTTTCAGCAATAGGTTATGATCAAGAATATCAAAAGCTGCACTGAAATGTAACAAAACAGCTCACAATCTTAATATTATCAATTTCTTTCAACCAATCATCAGTCATTTGTGTCAGTGCAGTGCATGTCGACTGCCCTTCTCTATAAGCATGCTGACAGTCCATTGTTAATTTGTTTTTCCAAAAAGTTTGCTTTTGGACAAGCTGATTGGTCGGCTGTTTGAACCATTAAAGGGTGCTTCTTGGGTAGCGGAATGACCTTTGCCCCCCTCCGAGCCTGAGGGTATACACCGTCTTCTAGGCTTAAATTGAAGATGTAGCAAACAGTATTCCGCTACCCACTTCAGCAATTTACCATCCAGGTTGTTGGTACTTACTTGTCCCTCTGGTTCATCCCTCTCAGCCATACAGCTTTTTCAATTCATCCTCTATCCATGGAGATTTGGCAGTTCTCATTTAACCTTTATTCAACGAGGCAAGTCAGTTAACAACAAAATCTTATTTTCAATGACGGCCTAGGAACAGTGGGTTAACTGCCTTGTTCAGGGGCAGAACGACAGATTTGTACCTCGTCAGCTCGGGGGATTCGATCTAGCAACCTTTCAGTTACTGGCCCAACACTCGGGGATAGTCAGTTTCCTGATGGGTGCATTTCTATCAGTAACCGGAGGAAGCAGTTTCAGAAATGTGTCAAAGTGCGCCGTCAAATTGTTAAAAATAAAAATAAATAAAAACTTCTTGCATGACCAGGACCCGTTTTGGAACTTAGTTTCTTTCTAGATACGGCTATTATATTATGATCACTACATCCGATGGATTTGGATACTGCTTTTACAGCAGATTTCTGCAGCATTGATAAAGATGTGATCAATACACGTTAATGATTTAGTTCCTGCTCTGTTTGTAAATACCCTTGCAAGTTGACTGATAACCTGAACAATATTGTAGGCACACTGGTTATAGTTTGAAGCTTCTTTTTTTGTGTGAACAGCTGGTTGACAACCAGTCAATAGTTAGGTCACCCAGAAAATATTCTTCTCTGTTCATATTACATACATCATCGAGCATTTCACACATATAGTCCAAAAACAGACTTTTAGCACTTGGAGGTCTATAGCAACTTCTCTATATTTCCTGTATATTCTAGAACCATGTATAGATACTACTGCATCATCAAAGGAATAGTCTGTCTTTCCTGTATATTCTAGAACTATGTATGGATACTACTGCATCAAAGGAATCGTCTATCTTTCCTGTATATTCTAGAACCATGTATAGATACTACTGCATCATCAAAGGAGTCGTCTGTCTTTCCTGTATATTCTAGAACCATGTATAGATACTACTGCATCGTCAAAGGAGTTGTCTATCTTTCCTGTATATTCTAGAACCATGTATAGATACTACTGCATCATCAAAGGAGTCGTCTCTCTTTCCTGTATATTCTAGAACCATGTATAGATACTACTGCATCAAAGGAATCGTCTATATTTCCTGTATATTCTAGAACCATGTATAGATACTACTGCATCATCAAAGGAGTTGTCTATCTTTCCTGTATATTCTAGAACCATGTATAGATACTACTGCATCATCACAGGAGTCGTCTGTCTTTCCTGTATATTCTAGAACCATGTATAGATACTACTGCATCAAAGGAGTCGTCTGTCTTTCCTGTATATTCTAGAACCATGTATAGATACTACTGCATCATCAAAGGAATCGTCTATCTTTCCTGTATATTCTAGAACCATGTATGGATACTACTGCATCATCAAAGGAGTTGTCTATCTTTCCTGTATATTCTAGAACCATGTTAACAGTTGAAGTCAGAAGTTTACATACACTTAGGTTGGAGTCATTAAAACTCCTTTTTCAACCACTCCACAAATTTCTTGTTGACAAACTATAGTTTTGGCAAGTCGGTTAGGACATCTACTTTGTGCATGACACAAGTCATTTTTCCAACAATTGTTAACAGACAGATTATTTCACTTATAATTCACTGTATCACAATTCCAGTGGGTCAGAAGTTTACAGACACTAAGTTGACTGTGACTTTAAACAGCTTGGAAAAATCCAGAAAATGATGTCATGGCTTTAGAAGCTTCTGATAGGCTAATTGACATAATTTTAGTGTACCTGTGGATGTATTTCAAGGCCGACCTTCAAATTGAGTGCCTCTTTGCTTGACATCATGGGGAAATCAAAATAAATCAGCCAAGACCTCAGAAAAAAACATTGTAGACCTCAACAAGTCTGGTTCATCCTTGGGAGCAATTTCCAAACGCCTGAAGGTACCACGTTCATCTGGACAAATAATAGTATGCAAGTATAAACACCATGGGACCACGCAGCCATCATACCTCTCAGGAAGGAGATACGTTCTGTCTCCTAGAGATGAACGTACTTTGGTGCGATAAATGCAAATCAATCCCAGAACAGCAGCAAAGGACCTTGTGAAGATGCTGGAGGAAACGGGTACAAAAGTATCTATATCCACAGTAAAACGAGTCCTATATCGACATAACCTGAAAGGCCGCTCAGGTAGGAAGAAGTCACTGCTCCAAAACCGCCATAATAAAGCCAGACTACGGTTTGCGACTGCATATGGGGACAAAGATCGTACTTTTTGGAGAAATGTCCTCTGGTCTGATGAAACTAAAAACTGTTTGGCCATAATGACCATCGTTATGTTTGGAGGAAAAAGGGGGAGGCTTGAAAGCCGAAGAACACCATCCCAACCGTGAAGCACTTGGGTGCCAGCAACATGTTGTGGGGGTGTTTTGCTGCAGGAGGGATTGGTGCACTTAAAAAATAGATGGCATCATGACGTGGGAAAACTATGTGGATATATTGAAGCAACATCTCAAGACATCAGTAAGGAAGTTAAAGCTTGGTTGCAAATGGGTCTTCCAAATGGACAATGACCCCAAGCATACTTCCAAAGTACTTCCAATCCCATAGAACATTTGTGGGCACAACTGAAAAAGTGTGTGCGAGCAAGGAGGCCTACAAACCTGACTCAGTTACACCAGCTCTGTCAGGAGGAATGAGCCAAAATTCACCCAAATTATTGTGGGAAGCTTGTGGAAGGCTACCTGAAACATTTTATCAAAGTTTAACAATTTAAAGGCAATGCTACCAAATACTAATTGAGTGTATGTAAATTTCTGATCCACTGGGAATGTGATGAAAGAAATAAAAGTTGAAATAAATAATTCTCTACTATTATTCTGACATTCTTAAAATAAAGTGGTGATCCTAACTGGCCTAAGACAGGGCATTTCTACTAGGATTAAACGTCAGGAATTGTGAAAAATTGACTTTAAATGTATTTGGCTAAAGTGTATGTAAACGTCCGACTTCAACTGTAGATACTACTACATCATCAAAGGAATCATCAAATATGTTTCTGAGACGGTCAGAATATGAATGTTTTTACGTGTTAGTAAGTAGTCAATTTCATGAACCATGTTTCTCAGGCTACATAATTTAACATGGGTTATTTATTGTCTCTTTTCTGGATTGCTTGTTTGTTGCAATTCTGAGAGGCTGATCCGAGGTAGACATGCCAGTGACATTTTACATTTGAGCCAATGGTACCGAGTAGGCTTCTTCCCTAAGGCAGACAGTTTCAGTGGAAACAGTGGAAATGAATTCTATGGGCATATGATAATTGCTGACAATACCCTTGGTGCTAACAGCCAAAGGAAGATAGGCTAATTACATTGACTGCACTTCTATTTCTCCGGGATGTAATACGATAGAATTAGGATTTTCATGTCCTCTGTTGTCTTATTATGAGAGGAGGACTGGAGCCAAACTCTGTCAGTCTCTTCAGCAGTTCGCTATGTTGATGGAGATGATGACTCCTTGCTTTCCCCAGTCCACCTGGCCGTGCTGCTGCTCCAGTTTCAACTGTTCTGCCTTATTATTATTCAACCATGCTGGTCATTTATGAACATTTGAACATCTTGGCCATGTTCTGTTATAATCTCCACCAGGCACAGCCAGAAGAGGACTGGCCACCCCACATAGCCTGGTTCCTCTCTAGGTTTCTTCCTAGGTTTAGGCCTTTCTAGGGAGTTTTTCCTAGCCACCGTGCTTCTACACCTGCATTGCTTGCTGTTTTATGGGTTTTAGGCTGTGTTTCTGTACAGCACTTTGAGATATCAGCTGATGTACGAAGGGCTATATAAATACATTTGATTTGATTTGAGATAATTCTGTAACCCCTGCGGTTCGGGTGAATCCAGTCTCTTCAGCAGTTCGCTATGTTGATGGAGATAATTCTGGAACCCCATGCGGTTCGGGTGAATCCAGTCTCTTTTAAAGAGTGTTGGTTGCTCCCACAGCAAGTCAACATTTTCACAAAAGGAGACATTCCTGTCTTTGCAAAAGTTTCTTCAGGAAACTCGTCAAGGGCAGCGATGCGGCTGTAACGTTCCAAATCCCTTCAATAACACAGAGATGATTATTTTCTTCCCTGTGCCAACAAGGATGTTCAAGATAATGTTGTAGTTTTACTTCAGTTCCTCGGCGTAACCGCTAACCGTTGTGCAGAAATCAAACTAGCTGAAAAAAGCTAAACGTGTCACAGAATCCGTATCTATCAGAACATCAACTTTGATTAAAAAACCATTTCATAAAATACAAAAGGTCATCTCAGATAGTCAGTGTAGCCATTTTGTTAGCTATTTAGCAGTCATATGGTTAGGGGATAGAAGCTGTTCAGGAGCCTGTTGGTGTCAGACTTGTTGCTCCAGTACCGATTGCCGAGAACAGTCTATGCCTTGGGTCGCTGGAGTCTAATGATTTTCCGGGACTTTGTTTCACCGCCTGACATAGAAGTCCTGGATGTCAGTGGGCTCGGCCCCAGTGATGTACTGGGCCATCTGCACCACCTTCTGTAGCACCATGCCATCGAGGGTGGTGCTGTTGCCATACCAACCGGTGATGCAGCCAGTCAAGATGTTCTCAATGGTGCAGCTGTAGAAGTTTTTGGGGGATTTGAGGGCCCATGCCAAACCTTTTCAACTTCCTGAGGGGGAAGAGTCCCACCTTCTTCACAACTGTGTGTGTGAGTGCCAGGTCACTTACACTTCCAGGTCACTTACCCCCTCCCTGTAGGCTGTCTCGTCGTTCGCTTTTGATAAGGACCAACCACTGTTTGGTCGTCAGCAATGTTGATGATGGTGTTGGGAGTCGTGCGTGGCCAGCCAGTCGTGGGAGTACAGGAGGGGACTAAGCACGCACCCCTGGGGGACTCCAGTGTCGAGGGTCAGCATGGCGGATGGGTTGTTACCTACCCTCACCACCTGGGGTCAGCCCGTCAGGAAGTCCAGGATCCAGTTGCAGATGGAGCTGTTAAGTCACAGGGTACTTAGCTTGGTGAGACGCTTGGAGGGGACAATGGTGTTAAATGCTGAGCTGTAGTCAATGAACAGCATTCTCACATAGGTATTCCTCTTATCTAGCATGAGGGGTGTGGAGTGCAAGTGAGGTTGTGTCATTCTATGTTGGGGCTGAGTGGGTCTAAAGTGGCTTGGATGATGGAGGTGATGTGCTCTGAGAACTCTGGTCCGGCCCCGCAAGTGTTGACCTGATTAAAAGACCTTACTCAAGTTGGCCTCGGAGAGCGTGATCCCCCTGGTCCTCTGGGTCGGTGAGGGCCGTCACTCACAGTACGGTGTTGTTATTGTCGAAGCGTGCATGAAATGCATTGAGTTCATCTGGAAGAGAGGCGTCGTTGGGCAGATCACGGCTTTCCTTTCTAATCCGTAATGGACTGTAACCTCTGACCTCTGCGTCGCAGCCTATGTAATATGATTCCACCTTGTTCCTATATTGTCCTTTTGCTCATTTGATGACTCTGATGAGGACGTAGAGGGACTCCTGGTACTTGTTCCTGTCCTCAGCCGTAGCCTCAGGGTTGTCTACGGTAGCTCTGTGTGTGGTATCCTCAGGGTTGTCTACGGTAGCTCTGTGTGTGGTATCCTCAGGGTTGTCTACGGTAGCTCTGTGTGTGGTATCCTCAGGGTTGTCTACGGTAGCTCTGTGTGTGGTATCCTCAGGGTTGTCTACGGTAGCTCTGTGTGTGGTATCCTCAGGGTTGTCTACGGTAGCTCTGTGTGTGGTATCCTCAGGGTTGTCTACGGTAGCTCTGTGTGTGGTAGCCCTGTCTTTTAGTTTAGCTCCAACCTCTGTGTTAATCCAGGGCTTTTGATTGGGGAAGCAGCGAAACTTCACCATAGGACAACATCTCCGATGCATTTCCTTATGAAACCGGTGATAGAGGTGGTTAGCTCGTCGATGTTATCTAGAGAGTCTGGGAACATATTCCAGAATCTGTGATTCTGATGACCATTTCTCAACTGAGTGTGTCACAGGTACTTCCTGTTTGAACTTCTGCTTGTAAACAGGAAGCATGAGTATATAGTCAGGATCTGATTTGCCGAATGGTGCACGAGGGAGGGCCTTGTCGGGTAACAGTGGTCTAAGACTTTACTGCCCCTAGTGGTGAAGGACACGTGTTGATGGTAGTTGGGCATCACGTGTCTTAATGACGCAGAATTAAACTCGCCGGCGACAAGAAATGGCAGCCTCCGGATGTAAGTTTTCCTGCTTGTTTATAGTCTCGTACAATTGCTTAAGTGCCTAGCTTGTTATATTTGTTGTCCTGAGGTGGAATGTATACAACAGTCACGATAACAGATGAAAAGTCCCCCGGGAGACGGGTCAGCATTTGACCATCAGGTATTCCCAAAACAGGTGAACAATGGGTCGAGTCAGCACACTATTTGTTGTTGACGAAGATGCAAAACCCTTTCGCCTTTCATTTCCCTGACCGCCCTGTCCACTCGGTGAATGGAAAAGAGAGAGTGAGATAAATAAAGGAAAATGAAAAATCATAATAATCATAATAATAATAAAATGTTAAATGTCAATAATATTTATGACTTACTATTGTAATAAAGTACCTCTGGCAGCAAACGGAGGACGACAACAGAGAGACAGAACATTAGAGCGTACACACACTGACTTACAACAACCACTCAGACATAGCATACTGTACATACCAACCACACCTACCTGCCATGTAGTGGATGCCCGTGGAAGGTCTGTGACTGTGGCAGGTGGCAGGGAGGGTAGTCTCGGTCTCGGTCTCCCTGGTAGATCTGGGGCTGGTGTGGGAGATGCTGAGGGTGTGACCCGTGCAGGGAGTTTGTGGTACGCCTCCTGGGGGACCCCCTGTTGTCCTGCCCCGGTACCTTCCCCCCCACCGCCACTCCACCCAGGCTGTTCCTCAGGTACCAGTCCCTCAGGCCCTCCAGAGCCAGGGCCTTGTGCAGGCTGCGGATGGGGTCGTCCGGGGTGACGGAGTCAGAGTACTGGGGTGGTCCGAGCTGGTGGTTGTGGTTGAGATTGAGACCGGGTCCCGATCCAGACCCATGCTGGTGCTTTTGGGACTCAACCCCAGACCCCTGGTGGGGGTACAGGGCAGCTGTGGAGGTCCCGGTCGAGGAGGAGGAGGAGGTGGGAGGAAGAGGAGGGTCAGAAGAGGAGGAGGTGTAAGAGGAGAAGTGGAGTACCTCATTCTGGTGGTGCTGGAGAGGGATGAATGGACCACAGGACTTGGTACGGGTTACCTTGACCCGGCGTGGCTCCCCAAGTTTCCCCCGGAGCATCAGGGGGCTGGAGTAGGCTGGCGGGCCCCCAGAGACGTGCTGGGGCCCTGGGAGATGTCCCTGGGGGTGGGGGTAGCCGTTGAAGTGAGAAGGAGGAGGTACAGGAACGGAGGAAGGGAACTGTCCATTGCCATGGACCTGTTGGGCCTGTCTCTGCTGCTGCTGCTGCTTCCCCCATACATAGTCCATCAGGATATCACTGTAAACTCCGCCTCCCCCCCCTCCTCCTTGCTCATAGGACCCTGACGGGGGGCCAGAGGAGGGGCCAGGGGAGTGGCCGCTGACCTGAGACTGATGAGGAACCACCTGGGTCACCTCTGGATTGTCTGACCACTGTTTGTTAGTAGTCACTGTGGATATAGCTGACCTGGAAAAGGAAAGAGATACATAAAAACATGTATTTAAACCATTGAAAAAGAAAAACAGGGAGGAGGAGGAGAACAAAAAGAAGAAGAATCCTTTCTGAGATCCAGACTTATAGCTCCAGCGTGCGTATATAGCAGCTCACCTGAAGTGATTTTGGACACTAGTGGGTTAGGTTTAGTTTTATAAATTAAGGACTCTATTTAATCAGATCAGCTTCAGCCCTATTGCTGCCTGGGCCACATCCTCTATACTCAGCCCTATTGCTGCCTGGGCCACATCCTCTATACTTAGCCCTATTGCTGCCTGGGCCACATCCTCTATACTCAGCCCTATTGCTGCCTGGGCCCCATTAACATTCTAACTTAATCATAATCTCTCTGATCATCAAGTACCTCTTGTCTCTGTGTGAAGGGGAAGAGAAAAAAACCTCCAGTCTGCTTGGGGAGAATTACTTGTCTCTCCCTGTGTAGGGAATAGGCTGCTGTTTCAGACTGAGACTACTGTATATAGAAGGAGATGATCGACATCACACACACAGAAGACTTGGCATCTACATAATATAGGCCATCTGCACAGCGGATGATGGAAATGTGTTAAGAGCTGTCAAATCCACAAGTGGCTCCCGCCACCTAAAGCGGGCATTGCCATTGGCTGCACGGAGTCACAGTAACAGAAATCCCGTGCAGATGTGATCTACACCTCGATTAGGCTGATAGAAATCCTCAATATTTAGTTGAATTATTTTTTTTCAATTTAAGCGTAATTATTTCTAAATAGCATACACTTTCTTGCTCGGGAACTTCTAACTTGAGAGGGGCGGGTGTGGCTTCGTGTGACAATGATCACAAGAGCAGCTGCTGACCGATTTGACCGGCTCCAACACAGTTCCACCTCAGATATTTCCAAAACACCTGCTACGCGTCTGCTGTTACCGGGTTGATACTTAATCTGATTGAATCTAGGCCCAAAACTTCAGCTCACCTGCTACGCGTCTGCTGTTACCGGGTTGATGCTTAATCTGATTGAATCTAGGCCTAAGACTTCAGCTCACCTGATGTGGTTGTGAACACCTGTTGGTTTAGGGTTAGTTGTACAGTTTAAGACGTCAGCTCACCTGATGTGGTTGTGAACACCTGTTGGTTTAGGGTTAGTTGTACAGTTTAAGACGTCAGCTCACCTGATGTGGTTGTGAACACCTGTTGGTTTAGGGTTAGTTGTACAGTTTAAGACGTCAGCTCACCTGATGTGGTTGTGGACACCCGTTGGTCCGTTCCGAGCGAGGAGGGGTGTGGTAGGTACACTCCTCCCCTCCATATTGCTTCTGGGAAGAGTACAACACACACAGCAAGACTGCATTAGGACTACAACATACCACAGTCTCAAGACAGGACATATCTAGGAAGTTAGAATGTATGAAACTGGGCCGTAAAATCTGTAGGAGACAACGTCGCTCTTCCTGTGTATCAGTGGTTTACGGGAACTTTTGAAGAAGAAAGAAAACCCATTATACACTGAGTAGACAAAACATTAGGAACACCTGCTCTTTCCATGACATAGACTGACCAGGTGAATCCAGGTGAAAGCTATGAATCCCTTATTGATGTCACCTGTTAAATCCACTTCAATCAGTGTAGATGAAGGGGAGGAGACGGGTTAAAGAAGGATTTTTAAGCCTTGAGACAATTGAGACATGGATTGTGTGCCATTCAGAGGGTGAATGGGTAAGACAAAAGATTTAAGTGCCTTTGAACGGGGTATGGTAGTAGGTACCAGGTGCACCGGGTTAAGTGTGTCAAGAACTGCAACGCTGCTGGGGTTTTCACGCTCAACCGTTTCCCGTGTGTATCAAGATTGGTCCACCACACGAATTGTGCAGCGCAACAGCCAGGCTACAGTTAGTCAACTGACAGTCCAGTACAACATTGGTGCATAAAAGACCCATGAAAGAAAGCACAACTTGTCCGTATGTTAACGTGAATGGCAGCTGACGACCTTACAGAGTTCCACTTCTCTCAGCTGAGGAACGAAAACACTGGAGGATGTGAAAAACATAATCTGGTCTGATGAATACCTGGTTTCTGCTGTTTCACGCTGATGGGAGGACTAAGGTATGGAGAAAACCACGAGTACATACATCTATCATGCCCCGCGTGTCAACATTGCAGGCTGGTGGTGGTGGTGTGATGGTGTGGGGCGTGTTTTCATGGCACACATTGGGCACCTTTGATAAAAGTGGTGCAACGTTTAAATACCAAAGGACATCTGAACATCGTAGCCAATCAGGTGCATCCCTTCATGGCAGCAGTGTATCCTGTATCCATCAGCAGGATAACACCCGATGCCACGGATGGTCCAGGTTCCACGATCATCACAGTGAATTCCATTTCACTGCAGTGGGCTGCCCAGTCAACAAGTCTCCATCCCAATTGAGTGTCTGTGGGATGAGATGGAACGAACTATTCGGAGTACAGATCCACAACCAGCCAACTTGACACAACTGTGTGGAAGCCTTGGAGTCAACACGGACCAGCATCCCTGTGTGAAGGATTGGAGTCAACACGGGCCAGCATCCCTGTGGAAGCCTTGGAGTCAAAATGGGCCAGCATCCCTTGGAAGGAGTCAACACGGGCCAGCATCCCTGTGGAAGCCTTGGAGTCAACATGGGCCAGCATCCCTGTGGAAGCCTTGGAGTCAACACGGGCCAGCATCCCTGTGGAAGCCTTGGAGTCAACATGGGCCAGCATCCCTGTGGAAGCCTTGGAGTCAACACGGGCCAGCATCCCTGTGGAAGCCTTGGAGTCAACACGGGCCAGCATCCCTGTGGAAGCCTTGGAGTCAACATGGGCCAGCATCCCTGTGGAAGCATTGGAGTCAACACGGGCCAGCATTCCTGTGGAAACACTTTCAAACATGTTCGTAGAGTTCCCTGACGAATTGAGGCTGTTCCGAGGACAAAAAGGCAGTTCCGAGGACAAAAAGGATGTTCCTGAGGACAAAAAGGATGTTCCGAGGACAAAAAGGATGTTCCTGAGGACAAAAAGGATGTTCCGAGGACAAAAAGGATGTTCTAAAGACAAACATGATGTTCTGAGGACAAAAGGATGTCCCGAGGACAAAAAGGATGTTCTCAGGACAAATAGGATGTTCTGAGGACAAAAAGGATGTTCTCAGGACAAAAAGGATGTTCCTAGGACAAAAAGGATGTTCCGAAGACAAAAAGGATGTTCCGAGGACAAACAGGATGTTCCGAGGACAAACAGGATGTTCCGAGGACAAACAGGATGTTCCGAGGACAAACAGGATGTTCTGAGGACAAACATGATGTTCTGAGGACAAACAGGATGTTCCGAGGACAAAAAGGGTCTGAAACTCATATATTAGGAAGGTGTTCCTAATGTTTTGTACACTCATTGTAGATTGATATAATAGACTAGTTTGTATCACCAACTGACTAGTTTGTACTGACTAGATATCAAGTTTGTACAAGTTTGTACAGACTAGTTTGTACTGACTAGTTTGTACTGACTAGTTTGTACTGACTAGTTTGTACTGACTAGTTTGTATCACCAGTTTGTACTGACTAGTTTGTATCACCAGTTTGTACTGACTAGTTTGTACTGACTAGTTTGTACTGACTAGTTTGTATCATCAGTTTGTACTGACTAGTTTGTACTGACTAGTTTGTATCATCAGTTTGTACTGACTAGTTTGTACTGACTAGTTTGTACTGACTAGTTTGTATCATCAGTTTGTACTGACTAGTTTGTACTGACTAGTTTGTACTGACTAGTTTGTACTGACTAGTTTGTATCATCAGTTTGTACTGACTAGTTTGTACTGACTAGTTTGTATCATCAGTTTGTACTGACTAGTTTGTATCACCAGTTTGTACTGACTAGTTTGTATCACCAGTTACTGTACAAACAGTAACTTATTAGTTTACTTTGTACGATTACACAGTATGACATTTGCTTTGCATGTTCTCTGTTGTTTTTGTTAGTCTGGGTATCTTTAAAACACTGTGACAATTGCTGATGTAGAAAATACACGTGAACGATCGCCATTAGGTCAGAGATAGTGTGTAGCTGCAGCGGTACCTGGCGGAGAGGGCCAGTGAGTTGGGTTGCGTGGTGGTCCTCATCGCATAATAGATCTCAACAGGAGAAAGCTTCCTACACAGCCTGCTGTCTGGACTACTGCTGCTCCCATTACCAGGGGCCAGCCGGGGCCGAGACGGGGACAGGCAGTCAGGGGCCACACCCGAAGACTCATCTAGAGACAGAGAGAGAGAGAGGCGAGCGAGCGAGAGAAAAGACAAGAGACGGATGAAAGTTTGGTGAGGACTGAAAGTAAACCTTTGCATGACTAGGATGTACTTTGTTAGCATGACTAGGATGTACTGTATTTAACATGACTAGGATGTACTGTATTTAACATGACTAGGATGTACTGTGTTAGCATGACTAGGATGTACTGTGTTAACATGACTAGGATGTACTGTGTTTAACATGACTAGGATGTACTGTGTTTAACATGACTAGGATGTACTGTGTTTAACATGACTAGGATGTACTGTGTTTAACATGACTAGGATGTACTGTATTTAACATGACTAGGATGTACTGTGTTTAACATGACTAGGATGTACTGTTGTCTTACCGATGTCATGGTCCCCTATAGAATCAGACGTGGAGCTGCTCTCAGAGTTCACTGTGTCATCTGTGGAGGAACACACACACACACACACACACACACACACACACACACACACACACACACACACACACACACACACACACACACACACACACACACACACACACACACACACACACACACACACACACACACACACACACACACACACACACACACACAGATTTCAACATATAACTTCACACACTGTCCCTTATATCTAAATATCTAAACCTAACCTGATATCTGTGCCTTGTGTTATCCCCTGTAAGAATCAGTCCACGGTTGACATTAGAATTGCTCTGCGTATCGCCGGTTAGATTCAGCCGTCACCCTGTGCTCTCCATGTACACACCACCACAAGAGCTGCATCTGAGTACGGCACACACTTCTCTATTTAGTAGTGCACTAAAACACAGTGTGGCAAAAAGTAGTGCACTAAAACTCAGTATGGTCAAAAGTAGTGCACTAAAACTCAGTGTGGCCAAAAGTAGTGCACTAAAACTCAGTGTGGCCAAAGGTAGTGCACTAAAACACAGTCTGGACAAAAGTGCTGCACTAAATAGGGAATAGGGTGCCATTTCCGAGTGCCCATGGTAGAGTGAGTCAGGTGGTAGTTACATAACTGGTTGTTCTCTGTCTGTCCACCATGCCTCCATGTGCTTTCCCTGGACATCGTGTGTGTGTGTGTGTGTGTGTGTGTGTGTGTGTGTGTGTGTGTGTGTGTGTGTGTGTGTGTGTGTGTGTGTGTGTGTGTGTGTGTGTGTGTGTGTGTGTGTGTGTGTGTGTGTGTGTGTGTGTGTGTGTGTGTGTGTGTGTGTGTGTGTGTGTGTGTGTGTGTGTGTGTGGCTCTGTGTGTGTGTGTGTGGCTCTGTGTGTGTGGCTCTGTGTGTGTGTGGCTCTGTGTGTGTGTGGCTCTGTGTGTGTGTGTGTGTGGCTCTGTGTGTGTTTCCTGACTGGATTCTGGAGACTTGGCATAAGCATATAAAACTACAGTGTAATTACTGGGACAGTGAAGCATTTTGTATTGTTTGGCCTTTATACGTTTATAAGTTTGTATTTGAAAATAAAAACAATGACTACGAGGTTGAAGTGCAGACTGCATTAATATGGGGTGAACCGTTCTTTTTGTACATAGTATATAAATAATAATATAATATAATAGACAAATTCACTTACATGTGTATTAAAGAAGTCAAAAGTTTATAATGGTAAACAACGTATTGTGTCATTTTGGAGTCACTTTCACTGTAAACAAGAATACAATATGTTTCTAAAGACTTCTACATTAAATTTGGATGCTGCCATGGTTACGGATAATCCTGAATGAATCGTGAATAATGATGAGTGAGAAGGTTACAGAGGGTCAAATATCATACCCCCAAGACATGCTAACCTCTCACCATTACAATAACAGGAGAGGTTAGCATTATATATCATACCCCCAAGACATGCTAACCTCTCACCATTACAATAACAGGAGAGGTTAGCATTATATATCATACCCCCAAGACATGCTAACCTCTCACCATTACAATAACAGGGGAGGTTAGCATTTTATATCATACCCCCAAGACATGCTAACCTCTCACCATTACAATAACAGGGGAGGTTAGCATTATATATCATAGCCCCACGACATGCTAACCTCTCACCATTACAATAACAGGGGAGGTTAGCATTTTATATCATACCCCCAAGACGTGCTAACCTCTCACCATTACAATAACAGGAGAGGTTAGCTTTTTATATCATAGCCCCACGACATGCTAACCTCTCACCATTACAATAACAGGGGAGGTTAGCATTTTATATCATACCCCCAAGACATGCTAACCTCCCACCACTACAATAACAGGAAAGGTTAGCATTTTATATCATACCTCAAAGACATGCTAATCTCTCACCATTATAATAACAGGGGAGGTTAGCGTTTTATATCAAACCCCCAAGACATGCTAACCTCTCCCCATTACCAATAACAGGAGAGGTTAGCATTTTATACCAAACCCCCAAGACATGCTAACCTCTCACCATTACATTAACAGGGGAGGTTAGCATTTTATACCAAACCCCCAAGACATGCTAACCTCTCACCATTACCAATAACAGGAGAGGTTAGCATTTTATACCAAACCCCCAAGACATGCTAACCTCTCACCATTACATTAACAGGGGAGGTTAGCATTTTATATCATACCCCAAAGACATGCTAACCTCTCACCATTACAATAACAGGGGAGGTTAGCATTTTATACCAAACCCCCAAGACATGCTAACCTCTCACCATTACAATAACAGGGTAGGTTAGCATTTTATATCATAGCCCCAAAGACATGCTAACCTCTCACCATTACCAATAACAGGAGAGGTTAGCATTTAACCTGTGTGTATTTGAACCAGTCACAGTAAAAGGTGGTAAGTTCTTACCCGTGTGACATCCTCTGTGCACAGTCCTCTTGCTGTGCGCCGGGTGCTGATCGGAGTCTACACGGCGTCTCAGGGCACCGCTGAACAGCGCCTTCTTCGGCTTCCTCTGACACACCTCCTCCTACACATCAAAAGATGAGTTTATGTTATCGTTACATTCGCCGTTCAATACCATTCTCGTAGCGGTACAAAAACGAGATTGTGCTGTCTCTCAACGGTCTCTCACCCTGCAATGCATCTCACCACCTGTATTCGGTGTCCTGTGTGAATTTAAGTGTGCTCTCTCTAATTCTCTCTTTCTTTCTCTCTCTCTGAGGACCTGAGCCCTAGGACCGTGCCCCAGGACTACCTGACATGATGACTCCTTGCTGTCCCCAGTCCACCTTGCCATGCTGCTGCTCCAGTTTCAACTGACCTGAGCCCTAGGACCGTGCCCCAGGACTACCTGACATGATGACTCCTTGCTGTCCCCAGTCCACCTTGCCATGCTGCTGCTCCAGTTTCAACTGACCTGAGCCCTAGGACCGTGCCCCAGGACTACCTGACATGATGACTCCTTGCTGTGCCACAGTCCACCTGACCGTGCTGCTGCTCCAGTTTCAACTGTTCTGCCTTATTATTATTTGACCATGCTGGTCATTTATGAACATTTCAACATCTTGGCCATGTTCTGTTATAATCTCTACCCGGCACAGCCAGAAGAGGACTGGCCACCCCACATAGCCTGGTTCCTCTCTAGGTTTCTTCCAGGTTTTGGCCTTTCTTGGGAGTTTTTCCTAGCCCACCGTGCTTCTACACCTACATTGCTTGCTGTTTGGGGGTTTTAGGCTGGGTTTCTGTACAGCACTTTGAGATATCAGCTGATGTACGAAGGGCTATATATAAATACATTTGATTTGATCTGAAAAATTATCAGAGGCAACAGGTTAAATTAGGTTAAATTAGGAGTGGGGGGGTGGGGTGGTTCTGCTTTCTGAGTAGAATGTATCAGTCTGTGTGGTAATATTCAAATCCTCTTTTACCTCTGTCTTTATAATAGTCTTGGGTCCGTGGCGGTAGGATCCGGCCCGACGGCGTACGTTGGGGCGTCTCTCCCCAGCCTCCAGGGGGAAATCACCAGGAAGCTCTCCTGTCAACTCCTGTTATAGACGAATACACCACATTAACAAGATAAATCACCAGGAAGCTCTCCTGTTATAGACAAATACACCACATTAACAAGATAAATCACCAGGAAGCTCTCCTGTCAACTCCTGTTATTGACAAATACACCACATTAACAAGATAAATCATGAGAGCCAGTTTAGGACTCCTGCAGGTCCTGGACAGGACAAACAGACACGGAACATTACCAGAAGGAAACCTGACATACTAGTCATCAGTATTTGGCTGTGAGTACGTGTACCAGAAGGATAAGTGACATACTAGTTGTCAGTATTTGGCTGTGAGTACGTGTACCAGAAGGATAAGTGACATACTAGTTGTCAGTATTTGGCTGTGAGTACGTGTACCAGAAGGATAAGTGACATACTCGTCATCAGCATTTGGCTGTGAGTACGTGTACCAGAAGGATAAGTGACATACTAGTTGTCAGTATTTGGCTGTGAGTACGTGTACCAGAAGTAAACCTGACATACTCGTCATCAGTATTTGGCTGTGAGTACGTGTACTGACCGCCTCCTGCAGACAGACTCTCCGTAGCTCAGCCAGTCTGCTATTCAGTAGAGTCTCGAGACTGCGTCTTCTCTCCTGTAGTTCTGTCATCCTTTCAACAGCCTCCGGACTGCCACCCAGCAGGTCTACACAACACACAAAAGAAGGAGATGACATGCTAAGTGTTGATCAAACATGGCTATACATTCTTTCACTAAAAACTAAAATTGCTATCGCTAAATTAGGTATATAAAATACATGTTTTATTTCCTCACCAGGTACTGAGATGAGATGACCCTTGACCTCCATGTCAGGTGTGTCCCAGGTGACCTCGCTGCTCTCAGTGCATCCCAACAGATCACTCACCTGCACACACACACACAGAGGGGGGATAGACCAGAGGTAAGGACCAGCGGGACCAGAGACCAGAGGTAAGGACCAGCGGGATGGATCAGGGGGACGGACCAGGGGTAAGGACCAGGACCAGGAGGACGGACCAGGGGTAAGGACCAGCGGGATGGACCAGGGGTAAGGACCAGGAGGACGGACCAGGGGTAAGGACCAGCGGGACGGACCAGGGGTAAGGACCAGGGGGACGGACCAGGGGGACGGACCAGGGGGACGGACCAGGGGTAAGGACCAGGGGTAAGGACCAGGACCAGGAGGACGGACCAGGGGTAAGGACCAGGACCAGGGGTAAGGATCAGCGGGATGGACCAGGGGTAAGGACCAGGAGGACGGACCAGGGGTAAGGACCAGCGGGATGGATCAGGGGGACGGACCAGGGGGACGGACCAGGGGGACGGACCAGGGGGACAGACCAGGGGGACGGACCAGGGGGACGGACCAGGGGGACGGACCAGAGGTAAGGACCAGGGGGACGGACCAGGAACCAGAGGTAAGGACCAGGGGGACGGACCAGGGGGACGGACCAGGGGGACGGACCAGGGGGACGGACCAGGAACCAGAGGTAAGGACCAGGGGGACGGTCCAGGGGGACGGACCAGGGGGACGGACCAGGGGGACGGACCAGGGGGACAGACCAGGGGGACGGACCAGGGGGACGGACCATGGGGAAGGACCAGGGGGACGGACCAGGGGGACGGACCAGGGGGACGGACCAGGGGGACGGACCAGGGGGACGGACCAGGGGGACGGACCACTCCAGTGTCTGCTGGTGTTTGTCCTTGTTTTTCTAAATCAGTGTCTGGTTTCCACCTAGAAAACAGTTGTGTGTAATGGATTGGCAGGCAAGAGGGACACTACACATGTTTCTGGCTGGGCTGTAGTCAGCACAACACTGCAGTACTGATTCAGACCTGATGGGGGCGCCACTCAACAGTACTGATACAGACCTGATGGGGGCGCCACTCAACAGTACTGATACAGACCTGATGGGGGCGCCACTCAACAGTACTGATACAGACCTGATGGGGGCGCCACTCAACAGTACTGATTCAGACCTGATGGGGGCGCCACTCAACAGTACTGATACAGACCTGATGGGGCGCCACTCAACAGTACTGATACAGACCTGATGGGGGCGCCACTCAACAGTACTGATACAGACCTGATGGGGGCGCCACTCAACAGTACTGATACAGACCTGATGGGGGCGCCACTCAACAGTACTGATACAGACCTGATGGGGGCGCCACTCAACAGTACTGATACAGACCTGATGGGGGCGCCACTCAACAGTACTGATACAGACCTGATGGGGGCGCCACTCAACAGTACTGATACAGACCTGATGGGGCGCCACTCAACAGTACTGATACAGACCTGATGGGGGCGCCACTCAACAGTACTGATACAGACCTGATGGGGGCGCCACTCAACAGTACTGATACAGACCTGATGGGGGCGCCACTCAACAGTACTGATACAGACCTGATGGGGGCGCCACTCAACAGTCTTCAAAGTCTATGCTCTGTATACAACAACAACAACAACAACAACAACAACAACGCCTTATGAGAAACCAGACAACTGGATGTTGGAGAGTAGAAGCATAGTCGAACAAAACCTGTCTAAGTAAAAGGTTAAAGAATTGAACTGAATCAGGATGATAATAAATAATGATGGCAGAATAAAGATTTGTTTCAAGACTGTCAGTGAGACAGAAAAAAGAACCACCATATTTAATCCCAAACCCCTTTAATCCCAAACCCCTTTAATCCCAAACCCCTTTAATCCCAAAACCCTTTAATCCCAAACCCCTTTAATCCCAAACCCCTTTAATCCCAAACCCCTTTAATCCCAAACCCCTTTAATCCCAAACCCCTTTAATCCCAAACCCCTTCAATCCCAAACCCCTTTAATCCCAAACCCCTTTAATCCCAAACCCCTTTAATCCCAAACCCCTTTAATCCCAAACCCCTTTAATCCCAAACCCCTTTAATCCCAAACCCCCCCGCAGCTCGACTGAGACAGAGATGGAGAAATGTTTTGTGTTATGATTTAGGACTGAAAAAAGACTTGTCATCTTTATTGTAACACAATGCACTCTACGACCCCTCTTTCCAACCAACCAAGGAAACACGAGCCTGTCCAGACACAGCCCCTAGAAACCTCTCCTCTATCCCTAGCCCCTAGACACCTCTCCTCTGTCCCTAGCCCCTAGACACCTCTCCTCTATCTCTAGCCCCTAGACACCTCTCCTCTGTCCCTAGCCCCTAGACACCTCTCCTCTATCCCTAACCCCTAGACACCTCTCCTCTATCCCTAGCCCCTAGACACCTCTCCTCTATCCCTAGCCCCTAGACACCTCTCCTCTATCCCTAGCCCCTAGACACCTCTCCTCTCCCTATCCCTAGACAACCCCTAGACACACCTCTCCCTAGCCCCTAGACATCTCTAGCCCCTAGACACCTCTCCTCTATCCCTAGCCCCTAGACACCTCTCCTCTATCCCTAGCCCCTAGACACCCTCCTCTGTCCCTAGCCCCTAGACATCTAGACACCTCTCCTCTGACACCTCCCCTAGACAGCCCCTAGACACCTCTCCTCTGTCCCTAGCCCCTAGACACCTCTCCTCCATCCCTAGCCCCTAGACACCTCTCCTCTGTCCCTAGCCCCTAGACACCTCTCCTCTGTCCCTAGCCCCTAGACACCTCTCCTCTGTCCCTAGCCCCTAGACACCTCTCCTCTGTCCCTAGCCCCTAGACACCTCTCCTCTATCCCTAGCCCCTAGACACCTCTCCTCTGTCCCTAGCCCCTAGACACCTCTCCTCTAGTCCCTAGACAGTCCCCCCTAGACACCTCTCCTCTGTCCCTAGCCCCTAGACACCTCTCCTCTATCCCTAGACAGCTAGCCCCTAGACACCTCTCCTCTCCTCCCTAGTCCCTAGCCCCTAGAGCCCCTAGACCTCTCCTCCTAGTCCCTAGACATCTCTCCTCTATCCCTAGCCCCTAGACACCTATCCTAGCCCCTAGTCCCTAGCCCCTAGACACCTCTCCTCTATCCCTAGCCCCTAGACATCTCTCCTCTAGCCCCTAGACACCTCTCCTCTATCCTAGCCCCTAGACACCTCTCCCTATCCCTAGACACCTCTCCTCTATCCCTAGCCCCTAGACACTATCCCTCTCTCCTCTATCCCTATCCCCTAGACAGCCCCTAGACACCTCTCCTCTCCCTAGCCCCTAGACACCTCTATCCCTAGCCCCTAGACACCCTCCCCTAGCCCCTAGACATCCCTAGCCACCTCCTCCTATCCCTCTAGACACCTCTCCTCTATCCCTAGCCCCTAGACACCTCTCCTATCCCTATCCCTAACCCCTAGACACCTCTCCTCTATCCCTAGCCCCTAGACACATCCCTCCCTCCTCCCTATCCCTAGCCCCTAGACACCTCTCCTCTATCCCTAACCCCTAGACACCTCTCCTCTATCCCTAGCCCCTAGACACCTCTCCCTCCCTAGCCACCTCTCCTCTATCCCTAGACACATCCCTCTATCCTCTATCCCTATCCCCCTAGACACCTCTCTATCCTCTATCCCTAGCCCCTCTCCTCTATCCCTAGCCCCTAGACACCTCTCCTCTATCCCTAGCCCCTAGACACCTCTATCCCTAGCCCCTAGACACCTCTCCCTATCTCCTCTATCCCTAACCCCTAGACACCTCTCCTCTATCCCTAGCCCCTAGACACCTCTCCTCTCTATCCCTAGACACCTCTCCCCTAGACACCTCTCCTCTAGCCCCTAGACACCTCTCCTCTATCCCTAGCCCCTAGACACCTCTCCTCTATCCCTAACCCCTAGACACCTCTCCTCTATCCCTAGCCCCTAGACACCTCTCCTCTATCCCTAGCCCCTAGACACCTCTCCTCTATCCCTAGCCCCTAGACACCTCTCCTCTATCCCTAGCCCCTAGACACCTCTCCTCTATCCCTAGCCCCTAGACACCTCTCCTCTATCCCTAGCCCCTAGACACCTCTCCTCTATCCCTAACCCCTAGACACCTCTCCTCTATCCCTAGCCCCTAATCCTGTGAAAGGATTTAGATAGATGGGAGCAATTTCACCTAGCCTATACCTATCCAACCCTTTCAATTGCCTAGGGTGTTGACAGTAGGTTATAGGGGGCTAGCGAGTAGGGGCCCAGGGTTCAATACTGCGGCCAAAACAGTTTTTACTTGGCAGTGCGATAAACATTTGAATTGATCGCATCGGTGCCAGGGAATATATTTGACCTGGTTACGTACAATCAATCATGATTTAACCAAACAGGAAATGTGCAAATCGACCAGAAACCAACCACCTTTCTGAAGAGGGAACAACGGCAGGGGAATGGTCCTGTGTGTCTGTCTGTGTCGGGGCTCTACATACCGTGGAGAGTTCCGGAAGCCAGATCATCCCTGTCGGTGACCAGCTTGGGCATGTCAAAGAAATACTGTTATAATGCTATATATATATTATTATTTTTATTTTATTTTTATTTTTAAATCTAGGCGATATAATTGATTTTTAAAAAACAAAACAGATGGATTGATAGATATTCTTTCAATTATGGCAATTATTTATCACACATGCGCTGCACCACATATCAGTCGGTCAGAGCAGCCTGGGCTCATAGACTAGACGTAACAACAGTAAACGTAAGTCCGGGACACTGAAATTAGTATGATATGTTACGTTTGGTATGGTTACGTAAGACTGAAGGTTCCTACAGGCAAAACGGAAACAATGGTGGTTGGTCGGGGTGGATGGGTGGGCATTTAACACAAACGTCTAGCAACCCAAAGCTCTTTAGCAACTTAGAAAACACATGCTACATTTTAGCTACAGTAGGGGGCTAGGGAGTAGGGGGCTAGGGAGCAGGGGGCTAAGGAGTAGGGGGCTAGGGAGTAGAGGCCTAAGGAGTAGGGGGCTATGGGGTATGGGGCTAGGGAGTAAGGGGCTAGGGAGTAAGGGGAGTAGGGGGGCTAGGGAGGAGGGGGCTAGGGAGTAGGGGCTAGGGAGTAGGGGGCTAGGGAGTAGGGGGCTAGGGGGGTAGGGGGCTAGGGAGTAGGGGGCTAGGGAGTAAGGGGGCTAGGGGGCTAGGGAGTAAGGGTAGGGGGCTAGGGAGTAGGGAGGGGGCTAGGAGTAAGGGGCTAGGGAAGTATGGGGCTAAGGAGTAGGGGCTAGGGAGTAAGGGGCTAGGGAGTAGGGGCTAGGGAGTAGGGGGCTAGGGAGTAGGGGGCTAGGGAGTAGGGGGCTAGGGAGTAGGGGGCTAGGGAGTAGGGGCTAGGGAGTAGGGGCTAGGGAGTAGGGGGCTAGGGAGTAGGGGCTAGGGAGTAGGGGCTAGGGAGTAGGGGGCTAGGGAGTAGGGGGCTAGGGAGTAGGGGGCTAGGGAGTAGGGGTCTAGGGAGTAAGGGTCTAGGGAGTAAGGGTCTAGGGAGTAGGGGGCTAAGGAGTAAGGGTCTAGGGAGTAGGGGGCTAGGCAGTAGGGGGCTAGGGAGTAGGGGGCTAGGGAGTAGGGGGCTAAGGAGTAGGGGGCTAAGGAGTAGGGGGCTAGGGAGTAGGAGTAGGAGGCTAGGGAGTAAGGGGCTAAGGAGTAAGGGGCTAAGGAGTAGGAGGCTAGGAAGTAGGGGGCTAAGGAGTAGGGGGCTAGGGAGTAGGGGCTAGGGAGTAGGGGGCTAGGGATTAAGGGGCTAGGGAGTAGGGGCTAAGGAGTAAGGGGCTAGGGAGTAGGGGCCTAAGGAGCTAGGGGGGGCTATGGAGTAGGGGCTAGGGAGTAGGGGGCTAGGGGTAGGGGGCTAGGAAGTAGGGGGCTAGGGAGTAAGGGTCTAGGGAGTAGGGGGCTAGGGAGTAGGGGGACTAGGGAGTAGGGTGTTAAGGAGTAGGGTGTTAAGGAGTAGGGTCTAGAGGAAGTAGGGGCTAGGGAGTAGGGGCTAGGAAGTAGGGGGCTAGGGTTAAGGAGTAGGGGGCTAGGGAGTAGGGGGCTAGGGGGTAGGGGGCTAGGGAGTAGGGGGCTAGGAAGTAGGGGGCTAGGGAGTAGGGGCTAGGGAGTAGGGGCTAGTAGCAGGAGTAGGGGGCTAGGGAGTAGGGGGCTAGGGAGTAGGGGCTAGGGAGTAGGGGCCAGGGAGTAGGGGGCTAGGGAGTGGGGCTATAGGAGTAGGGGGCTAGGGAGTAGGGGGCTAGGAGTAGGGGGCTAGGGAGTAGGGGGCTAGGGAGTAGGGGGCTAGGTTATTTTTTGTGGCTGGCCCAACTACAAGGATGACCCTGGGATGCCTGGGAACAGGAAGTGAACAGGAAACAGGAACAGAATACACGTCATCAAGTAGGAAGTCAGAGAGGGAAACAGAACAGAGAGCAGGAGAGACATAACACTGAAGAACAGAAATAACACACACACACACACACACACACACACACACACACACACACACACACACACACACACACACACACACACACACACACACACACACACACACACACACACACACACACACACACACACACACACACTAAAGAACATAAATACACTAAATACAAAAGTACCCTTTCAAATTAGTGGATTCGGGCTGTTTCAGCCACACCAGAGTTAGAACCCATTCCCTATATAGTGCACTACTTTGACAGGTGTATAAAATAGAGCACACAGCCATGCAATCTCCATAGACAAACATTGGCAGTATAATGGCCCTTACTGAAGAGCTCAGTGACTTTTAACGTGGCACCATCATAGAATGCCACCTGGCGGATGCCCTTTCCTGTTTCAGCATGACAATGCCCCCTGTGCACAAGGCAAAGTCTATACAGAAAAGGGTTTGTCGAGATGACTGTTAAAAAACTTGACTGGACTGCAAAGAGCCCTGACCTCAACCCCACCGAACACCTTTGGGATGAATTAGAACGCAGACTGCGAGCCAGGCCTAATCGCCCAACATCAGACCTCGACCTCACTAATGCTCTTGTGGCTGAATGGAAGCAAGTCCCTGCAGCAATGTTCCAACATCTAGTGGAAAGCCTATATTCCCTATATAGTGCACTACTTTAGACCAGAGCCCTATTCCCTATATAGTGCACTACTTTAGACCAGAGCCCTATTCCCTACATAGTGCACTACTTTAGACATAGTGCACATAGTACTTTAGACCAGAGCCCTATTCCCTACATAGTGCACTACTTTAGACCAGAGCCCTATTCCCTACATAGTGCACTACTTTAGACCAGAGCCCTATTCCCTACATAGTGCACTACTTTAGACCAGAGCCCTATTCCCTACATAGTGCACTACTTTAGACCAGAGCCCTATTCCCTACATAGTGCACTACTTTAGACCAGAGCCATGTTCCCTACATAGTGCACTACTTTAGACCAGAGCCCTATTCCCTACATAGTGCACTACTTTAGACCAGAGCCCTATTCCCTACATAGTGCACTACTTTAGACCAGAGCCCTATTCCCTACATAGTGCACTACTTTAGACCAGAGACCTATTCCCTACATAGTGCACTACTTTAGACCAGAGCCCTATTCCCTATATAGTGCACTACTTTAGACCAGAGCCCTATTCCCTACATAGTGCACTACTTTAGACCAGAGCCCTATTCCCTACATAGTGCACTACTTTAGACCAGAGTCCTATAGACCCTATTCCCTACATAGTGCACTACTTTAGACCAGAGCCCTATTCCTACATAGTGCACTACTTTAGACCAGAGCCCTATTCCCTACATAGTGCACTACTTTAGACCAGAGCCCTATAGAACCCTATATAGTGCACTACTTTAGACCAGAGCCCTATTCCATATATAGTGCACTACTTTAGACCAGAGCCCTATTCCTACATAGTGCACTACTTTAGACCAGAGTGCTATTCCCTACATAGTGCACTACTTTAGACCAGAGCCCTATTCCCTATTAGTACTACATAGTGCACTACTTTAGACCAGAGCCCTATTAGAACCCCTACATAGTGCACTACTTTAGACCAGAGCCCTATTCCCTACATAGTGCACTACTTTAGACCAGAGTCCCCTATTCCCTACATAGTGCACTACTTTAGACCAGAGCCCTATTCCCTACACTTTAGACCAGAGTACTATAGACCAGAGCCCTATTCCCTACATAGTGCACTACTTTAGACCAGGGCCCTATTCCTACATAGTGCACTACTTTAGACCAGGGCCCTATTCCCTACATAGTGCACTACTTTAGACCAGGGCCCTATTCCCTACATAGTGCACTACTTTAGACCAGAGCACTACCCTATTCCCTACATAGTGCACTACTTTAGACCAGAGTCTACTATAGACCCTATTCCCTACATAGTGCACTACTTTATAGAGCCCTATTCCCTACATAGTGCACTACTTTAGACCAGAGCCCTATTCCCTACATAGTGCACTACTTTAGACCCCTATTTCCTACATAGTGCACTACTTTAGACCAGAGCCCTATTCCCTACATAGTGCACTACTTGCACTACTTTAGACCAGAGCCCTATTCCCTACATAGTGCACTACTTTAGACCAGAGCCCTATTCCCTACATAGTGCACTACTTTAGACCAGAGCCCTATTCCCTACATAGTGCACTACTTTAGACCAGACCCTATTCCCTACATAGTGCACTACTTTAGACCAGAGCCCTATTCCCTACCCTACTTTAGACCAGAGCCCCTACATAGTGCACTACTTTAGACCAGGGCCTTATGGGAAGAGGTTGCCAACTATGTCATGGTCCCGTGTGGCTCAGCGTGGCCCGGACGGCAGGGTTGTGGGTTGGGTTGTTCCCCGGGAAGTATGATACATATATTCCCTCACTACTATACGCTCTCGATAAACGCGTCTGCTAACCGACTAACAGGTACATGTGGTAACACAGATGAGAATAACTAAAGAAATGTCTCTGTGTGATTCTCCAGTAAAACTACTGACGAGGGACAAGAAGACAAAAGAATCAAACAATCTGTTTGTACTTCCCCATAAACAACACTTTCCAAATCACCGCATCCTGTAGAACCTCCCAGACTCCCAGGAAGCAATGTGGTGACTATCTAGACCAGGACCTATTTATATATATATATATATATATATATCTATATAGTGCACTACTTTAGACCAGAGTAAACAATGATTATCTGTCCTGCTTGTTCCCGTTGAACAGATCTGGGAGAGGACAACTCCTAACTGGAGCTAGGTCTAACCATTCATATAATTACAACAGAAAGAGAGAAGGCAAGGGGAGAGAGAGGGAGAGAGAAGGTAGGGGGAGAGAGGAGAGAGAGAAGGTAGGGGGAGAGAGAGGGAGAGAGAGAAGGCAAGGGGAGAGCAGAGAGAGAGAGAAGGTAAGGGGAGAGAGAGGGAGAGAGAGAAGGCAAGGTGAGAGAGAGGGAGAGAGAGAAGGTAGGGGGAGAGAGAGGGAGATAGAGAAGGCAGGGGGAGAGAGAGGAGGCAGGGGAGAGAGAGGGAGAGAGAGAAGGCAGGGGAGAGAGAGAAGGCAGGGGGAGAGAGAGAAGGCAGGGGGAGAGAGAGAAGGCAGGGGGAGAGAGAGAAGGCAAGGGGGAGAGAGAGGGAGAGAGAGAAGGTAGGGGGAGAGAGGAGGGGGAGAGAGAGAAGGCAAGGGGGAGAGAGAAAGGAGAGAGAGAAGGCAGGGGGGAGAGAGGGACAAGAAGACAGGGGGGAGAGAGAAGAGGGAGAGAGAGAAGGTAGGGGAGAGAGAGAAGGCAGGGGGGGGAGGGAGAGGAGGCAGGGGGAGAGGGAGAGAGGAGGAGAGAGAGAGAAGGCAGGGGGGAGAGAGAGAGAAGGCAGGGGAGAGAGAGAGAAGGCAGGGGGAGAGAGAGAAGGCAGGGGAGAGAGAGGGAGAGAGAAGGCAGGGGGAGAGAGAGGAAGAGAGAAGGCAGGGGGAGAGAGAGAGAGAGAAGGGGGGAGAGAGAGAGAGAGAAGGCAGGGGAGAGAGAGAGAGAGAGAAGGCAGGGGAGGAGAGAGAGAGAAGGCAGAGAGAGAGGAGAGGGAGAGAGAGGGAGAGAGAGAGAAGGCAGGGGGAGAGAGAAGAGGGAGAGAGAAGGCAGGGGGAGAGAGAGGGGAGAGAGAAGGCAGGGGGGAGAGAGGGAGAGAGAAGGCAGGGGGGGAGAGAGGGAGAGAGAAGGCAGGGGGAGGAGGAGAGAGAGGCAGGGGGAGAGAGAGAAGGCAGGGGGGGAGAGAGAGAGAAGGCAGGGGAGAGAGAGAGAAGGCAGGGGGAGAGAGAGAGAAGGCAGGGGGAGAGAGAGAAGGCAGGGGGAGAGAGAGAGCAAGGGGAGAGAGAGGGGAGAGAGAAGGTAGGGGGAGAGAGAAGGAGGGAGAGGGGGAGAGAGAGAAGAGAGAGAAGGCAGGGGGGAGAGAGAGAGAAGGCAGGGGGGAGAGAGAGAAGGCAGGGGGGGGGGGAGAGAGAGAGAGGCAGAGAGAGGAGAGAGGGAGAGAGAGAAGGGAGGGGGAGAGAGAGAAGGCAGGGGGGAGAGAGAGAGAAGGCAGGGGGAGAGAGAGGGGGGGAGAGAGAAGGCAGGGGGGGAGAGAGAGGGGAGAGAGAAGGCAGGGGGGAGAGAGAGAGAAGGCAGGGGGGGGGAGGCAGGGGAGAGAGAGAGAAGGCAGGGGGAGAGAGAGAGAAGGCAGGGGGAGAGAAGGCAGGGGGAGAGAGAGAGAAGGCAGGGGGAGAGAGAGAGAGGCAGGGGGAGAGAGAGAAGGCAGGGGGAGAGAGAGAGAGAAGGCAGGGGGAGAGAGGCAGAGAGAGAGAAGGCAGGGGGAGAGAGAGGGAGAGAGAAGGCAGGGGGGAGAGAGAGAGAGGCAGGGAGAGAGAGAAGGAGGGGGGAGAGAGAGAAGGCAGGGGGGAGAGAGAGAAGGAGAGGGAGGGGAGAGAGAGAGAAGGCAGGGGGAGAGAGAGAGAGAAGGCAGGGGGGGAGAGAGAGAAGGCAGGGGGAGAGAGAGAGAAGGCAGGGGGAGAGAGAGAGAAGGCAGGGGGGGAGAGAGAGAAGGCAGGGGGAGAGAGAGAAGGCAGGGGGAGAGAGAGAGAAGGCAGAGGGGAGAGAGAGAAGGCAGGGGGGGAGAGAGAGAGAGAAGGCAGGGGGGAGAGAGAGAGAGAGAAGGCAGGAGAGAGAGAGAAGGCAGGGGAGGGGGGGAGAGAGAAGGAGAGGGGGGAGAGAGAGAGAGAGAAGGCAGGGGGAGAGAGAGAGAGAGAAGGCAGGGGGGGAGAGAGAGAGAAGGCAGGGGGGAGAGAGAGAAGGCAGGGGGAGAGAGAGAAGAGAGAGAGAGAGGCAGGGGAGAGAGAGAGAGAGAGAAGGGGGGAGAGAGAGAGAAGGCAGGGAGAGAGAGAGAAGATAGAAGGCAGGGGGGAGAGAGAGGAGAGAGAAGGCAGGGGGGAGAGAGAAGGCAGGGGAGAGAGAGAGAGAAGGCAGGGGGAGAGAGAGAGAGAAGGCAGGGAGAGAGAGAGAGAAGGCAGGGGGAGAGAGAGAGAGAAGGCAGGGGAGAGAGAGAGAGAGAGAGAGAGAAGGCAGAGGGGGAGAGAGAGAAGGCAGGGGGAGAGAGAGAGGCAGGGGGAGGAGAGAGAAGGCAGGGGGAGAGAGAGGAGAGAGAAGGCAGGGAGAGAGAGAGAAGGCAGGGGGAGAGAGAGAAGGCAGGGGGAGAGAGAGAGAAGGCAGGGGGGGAGAGAGAGAGAAGGCAGGGGGAGAGAGAGAGAAGGCAGGGGGAGAGAGAGAGAAGGCAGGGGGAGAGAGAGAGAAGGCAGGGGGAGAGAGAGAGAAGGCAGGGGGAGAGAGAGAGAAGGCAGGGGGAGAGAGAGAGAAGGCAGGGGGGGGAGAGAGAGAAGGCAGGAGAGAGAGAGAGAAGGCAGGGGGAGAGAGGGAGAAGGCAGGGGGAGAGAGAGAGAAGGCAGGGGGGGAGAGAGAGAGAGAGAAGGCAGGGGAGAGAGAGAGAGAAGGCAGGGGAGAGAGAGAGAGAGAAGGCAGGGAGAGAGAGAGAGAGAGAAGGCAGGGGGAGAGAGAGAGAGAAGGCAGGGAGAGAGAGAGAGAGAAGGCAGGGGGAGAGAGAGAGAGAAGGCAGGGGAGAGAGAGAGAGAGAAGGCAGGGGAGAGAGAGAGAGAAGAGCAGGGGAGAGAGAGGAGGGAGGGAGAGGAGAGAGAGAGAGAAGGCAGGGGGAGAGAGAGGGGAGAGAGAGAGAAGGCAGGGGGAGAGAGAGAGGAGAGGAGGGGGGAGAGAGAGAGAGAGGCAGGGGGAGAGAGAGAGAGAAGGCAGGGGGAGAGAGAGAGAAGGCAGGGGGGAGAGAGAGAGAAGGCAGGGAGAGAGAGAGAGAGAGGCAGAGAAGGAGAGAGAGAGAGAAGGCAGGGGGAGAGAGAGAGAGAGGGAGAGAGGGGGAGAGAGAGAGGAAGGGGGGAGAGAGAGAGAGAGAGAGAGAGAAGGAGAGGGAGAGAGAGAAGGCAGGGGGAGAGAGAGAGAGAGAAGGAGGGGAGAGAGAGAGAGAGAGAGAGAGGAGAGGGGAGAGAGAGGGAGAGAGAGAAGGCAGGGGAGAGAGAGAGAGAGAGGAGAGGGAGAGAGAGAGAGAGGGAGAGAGAGAGAAGGCAGGGAGAGAGAGAGAAGGCAGGGGGAGAGAGAGAGAGAGAGAGAGAAGGCAGGGGGAGAGAGGGAGAGAAGGCAGGGGAGAGAGAGAGAGAGAGAGAGAGGAGGGAGAGAGAGAGAGGAGAGAGAGAAGGGAGGGAGAGAGAGAGAGAAGGCAGGGAGAGAGGGGAGAGAGAGAAGGCAGGGGGAGAGAGAGAGAGAAGGCAGGGGAGAGAGAGAGAGAGAGGAGAGGAGAGAGAGAGAGAGAGAGAGAGAGAGAGAGAGAGAGAGAGAGAGAGAGAGAGAGAAGGCAGGGGGAGAGAGAGGGAGAGAGAGTGATCTATTATACAGAGGTCACAGAAGGCGACCGAGAGAGAGAGAGAAAGCAAGCGTGACCGTGACCGAGAGACACACACAGACAGACAATGATCTATGACCCAGGATGTGTTAGATGTGTTAGTGTACCAGAGGTCACTGAGGGGAGAAGGAAAGTGATTGGCCAGGGATGACGGACAAGGCAGCTGGCACAAACAGGACATTACATGAACAAACAGAAGGTCCTCACATGGGTGGAGACTCAAATGGCACCCTATTCCCTATATAGTGCACCACTTCATACCATGGACCCTGGTCAACTGTAGGGGACTATATGGGGACTAGGATGCAATTTGGGATGTTGTAAAGGTGTAGTATTACAGGCCACTGATAAACTGCTGTCACCATGACGGCTCATTTCATTGTGGTTTTGTTTGGTTGATTTGTGGTTTTGTTAGGTTGATTTGTGGTTTTGTTAGGTTGATTTGTGGTTTTTTTTGATTTGTGGTTTTGTTAGGTTGAATTGTGGTTTTGTTAGGTTGATTTGTGGTTTTGTTAGGTTGATTTGTGGTTTTGTTAGGTTGATTTGTGGTTTTGTTAGGTTGAATTGGTCTCCCGAGTGGCGCAGCGGTCTAAGGTGCTGCATCTCAGTGCAAGAGGGGTCACTACAGTCCCTGGTTCGAATCCAGGCTGAATCACATCCGGCCGTCCAATAGGGCGGCTCACCGTCGTCCGGGGTAGAATTAGTTCTTAATTGACTCGTTAAATAATGGTTACATTTAAACAATAAAATAATAATGATAGGTTGAATTGATTTTTGGGACATTAAAGCTCCTGATAAGGTTTTCACTTTTTATCATGAATTTAAAAACTCCTCAATGAAAAACAAAATGTATGGACTACTGAGTGAACTGACCCCAACACTGGACTACTGAGTGAACTGACCCCAACACTGGACTACTGACTAAACTGACCCCAACACTGGAATACTGACTAAACTGACCCCAACGCTGGACTACTGACTAAACTGACCCCAACTCTGGACTACTGACTAAACTGACCCCAACACTGGACTACGGACCCCAACACTGGACTACTGACCCCAACTCTGGACTACTGACCCCAATGCTGGACTACTGACCCCAACTCTGGACTACTGACCCCAACTCTGGACTAAACTGACCCCAACTCTGGACTACTGACTAAACTGACCCAAATGCTGGACTCTATTCTGTAACAAACAGTCAACAACAGACTAGAAAGGAGCAATGAACAGAAATGGGCAGGACAGGACAGGCTGTGTTGGTATGGACTTGGAGAGCAGAGCAGAAGAGATACAAGCTCTGACACGACCGAGTGAGGACACAGGAATGTTAGAGGAGAGGAGGGGCGAGGAGGGTAGGGGATGAGAGGAGGGGAGAGGATAGAGGGCAGGGGATGAGAGGAGGGGAGAGGATAGAGGGCAGGGGATGATGGGAGGGGAAGAAAGAAGAAGAGGAGGAAGGTAGAGGCGGAGGAAGGTGGAGGAGGAGGAGGAAGGTAGAGGAGGAGGAAGGTAGAGGAGGAGGAAGGTAGAGGAAGGTAGAGGCGGAGGAAGGTAGAGGTGGAGGAAGGTAGAGGCGGAGGAAGGTAGAGGAAGGTAGAGGAGGAGGAAGGTAGAGGAGGAGGAAGGTAGAGGAAGGTAGAGGCTGAGGAAGGTAGAGGAGGAGGAAGGTAGAGGAAGGTAGAGGAGGAGGAAGGTAGAGGAAGGTAGAGGCGGAGGAAGGTAGAGGAAGGTAGAGGCAGAGGAAGGTAGAGGAGGAGGAAGGTAAAGGAAGGTTGAGGCGGAGGAAGGTAGAAAAGGAGGAAGGTAGAGGGAGGTAGAGGAGGAGGAAGGTAGAGGAAGGTAGAGGCGGAGGAAGGTAGAGGAAGGTAGAGGCGGAGGAAGGTAGAGGAGGAAGAAAGTAGAGGAAGGTAGAGGCGGAGGAAGGTAGAGGAGGAGGAAGGTAGAGGAAGGTAGAGGCGGAGGAAGGTAGAGGAAGGTAGAGGCAGAGGAAGGTAGAGGAGGAGGAAGGTAGAGGAAGGTAGAGGAGGAGGAAGGTAGAGGCGGAGGAAGGTAGAGGAGGAGGAAGGTAGAGGAAGGTAGAGGCGGAGGAAGGTAGAGGCGGAGGAAGGTAGAGGAAGGTAGAGGCGGAGGAAGGTAGAGGAGGAGGAAGGTAGAGGAAGGTAGAGGCGGAGGAAGGTAGAGGAAGGTAGAGGAGGAGGAAGGTAGAGGGAGGCTATTTGTTTACCATTTGTTTCACATGGTGCCTGCTGATGGTGTGTGTGTGTGTGTGTGTGTGTGTGTGTGTGTGTGTGTGTGTGTGTGTGTGTGTGTGTGTGTGTGTGTGTGTGTGTGTGTGTGTGTGTGTGTGTGTGTGTGTGTGTGTGTGTGTGTGTGTGTGTGTGTGCTGCTGTCCTATGTTTCCACAACACATTCCAAAATACATAAATACCTGTCTACACCTTCTCAATATAATACCTGTCTACACCTCAATATAATACCCGTCTACACCTTCTCAATATAATACCTTCTCAATATAATACCTGTCTACACCTTCTCAATACAATACCTGTCTACACCTCAATATAATACCTGTCTACACCTTCTCAATATAATACCTGTCTACACCTTCTCAATATAATACCTGTCTACACCTTCTCAATATAATACCTGTCTACACCTTCTCAATATAATAACTGTCTACACCTTCTCAATATAATAACTGTCTACACCTTCTCAATATAATACCTGTCTACACCTTCTCAATATAATACCTGTCTACACCTCAATATAATAACTGTCTACACCTTCTCAATATAATACCTTCTCAATATAATACCTTCTCAATATAATATCTGTCTACACCTTCTCAATATAATACCTGTCTACACCTTATCAATACAATACCTGTCTACACCTTATCAATACAATACCATCTCAATATATTACCTGTCTACACCTTATCAATACAATACCATCTCAATATATTACCTGTCTACACCTTCTCAATATAATACCTGTCTACACCTTCTCAATATAATACCTGTCTACACCTCAATATAATACCTGTCTACACCTTCTCAATACAATACCTTCTCAATATAATACCTTCTCAATATAATACCTTCTCAATATAACACCTTCTCAATATAACACCTTCTCAATATAACACCTTCTCAATATAACACCTTCTCAATATAATACCTTCTCAATATAATACCTGTCTACACCTCAATATAATACCTGTCTACACCTTCTCAATATAATACCTGTCTACACCTTCTCAATATAATACCTGTCTACACCTTCTCAATATAATACCTTCTCAATACAATACCTGTCTACACCTTCTCAATATAATACCTGTCTACACCTTCTCAATATAATACCTGTCTACACCTTCTCAATATAATACCTTCTCAATATAATACCTGTCTACACCTTCTCAATATAATACCTGTCTACACCTTCTCAATATAATACCGGTCTACACCTTCTCAATATAATACCTGTCTACACCTTCTCAATATAATACCTGTCTACACCTTCTCAATATAATACCTTCTCAATATAATACCTGTCTACACCTTCTCAATATAATACCTGTCTACACCTTCTCAATATAATACCTTCTCAATACAATACCTGTCTACACCTTCTCAATATAATACCTGTCTACACCTTCTCAATATAATACCCGTCTACACCTTCTCAATATAATACCCGTCTACACCTTCTCAATATAATACCCGTCTACACCTTCTCAATATAATACCTTCTCAATATAATACCTGTCTACACCTTCTCAATATAATACCTGTCTACACCTTCTCAATATAATACCTGTCTACACCTTCTCAATATAATACCTGTCTACACCTTCTCAATATAATACCTGTCTACACCTCAATATAATACCGGTCTACACCTTCTCAATATAATACCTGTCTACACCTTCTCAATATAATACCTGTCTACACCTTCTCAATATAATACCTGTCTACACCTTCTCAATATAATACCTGTCTACACCTTCTCAATATAATACCTGTCTACACCTTCTCAATATAATACCTGTCTACACCTTCTCAATATAATACCTGTCTACACCTTCTCAATATAATACCCGTCTACACCTTCTCAATATAATACCTGTCTACACCTTCTCAATATAATACCTGTCTACACCTTCTCAATATAATACCTGTCTACACCTCAATATAATACCTGTCTACACCTTCTCAATATAATACCTGTCTACACCTCAATATAATACCTGTCTACACCTTCTCAATATAATACCTGTCTACACCTCAATATAATACCTGTCTACACCTTCTCAATATAATACCTGTCTACACCTTCTCAATATAATACCTGTCTACACCTCAATATAATACCTGTCTACACCTTCTCAATATAATACCTGTCTACACCTCAATACAATACCTTCTCAATATAATATCTGTCTACACCTTCTCAATATAATACCTGTCTACACCTCAATACAATACCTTCTCAATATAATATCTGTCTACACCTTCTCAATATAATACCTGTCTACACCTCAATACAATACCTGTCTACACCTCAATACAATACCTTCTCAATATAATATCTGTCTACACCTTCTCAATATAATACCTGTCTACACCTCAATATAATACCTGTCTACACCTTCTCAATATAATACCCGTCTACACCTTCTCAATATAATACCTGTCTACACCTTCTCAATATAATACCTTCTCAATATAATACCTTCTCAATGTAATACCTGTCTACACCTTCTCAATATAATACCTTCTCAATATAATACCTTCTCAATATAATACCTTCTCAATATAATACCTGTCTACACCTTCTCAATATAATACCTGTCTAATACCTTCTCAATATAATACCTTCTCAATATAATACCTTCTCAATATAATACCTTCTCAATATAATACCTTCTCAATATAATATCTGTCTACACCTTCTCAATATAATACCTGTCTACACCTTCTCAATATAATACCTTCTCAATACAATACCTGTCTACACCTTCTCAATATAATACCTGTCTACACCTTCTCAATATAATACCTGTCTACACCTTCTCAATATAATACCTTCTCAATATAATACCTGTCTACACCTTCTCAATATAATACCTGTCTACACCTTCTCAATATAATACCTGTCTACACCTTCTCAATATAATACCTGTCTACACCTTCTCAATATAATACCTGTCTACACCTTCTCAATATAATACCTGTCTACACCTTCTCAATATAATACCTGTCTACACCTTCTCAATATAATACCTGTCTACACCTTCTCAATATAATACCTGTCTACACCTTCTCAATATAATACCTGTCTACACCTCAATATAATACCTGTCTACACCTTCTCAATATAATACCTGTCTACACCTTCTCAATATAATACCTGTCTACACCTCAATATAATACCTGTCTACACCTTCTCAATATAATACCTGTCTACACCTCAATACAATACCTTCTCAATATAATATCTGTCTACACCTTCTCAATATAATACCTTCTCAATGTAATACCTGTCTACACCTCAATATAATACCTGTCTACACCTTCTCAATATAATACCTTCTCAATATAATACCTTCTCAATATAATATCTGTCTACACCTTCTCAATATAATACCTGTCTACACCTTATCAATACAATACCTGTCTACACCTTATCAATACAATACCATCTCAATATATTACCTGTCTACACCTTATCAATACAATACCATCTCAATATATTACCTGTCTACACCTTCTCAATATAATACCTGTCTACACCTTCTCAATATAATACCTGTCTACACCTCAATATAATACCTGTCTACACCTTCTCAATACAATACCTGTCTACACCTTCTCAATACAATACCTTCTCAATATAATACCTGTCTACACCTTCTCAATATAATACCTGTCTACACCTTCTCAATATAATACCTGTCTACACCTTCTCAATATAATACCTGTCTACACCTTCTCAATACAATACCTTCTCAATATAATACCTTCTCAATATAACACCTTCTCAATATAATACCTGTCAATATACACCTTCTCAATATAATACCTCTCAATATAACACCTTCTCAATATAACACCTTCTCAATATAATACCTTCTCAATATAATACCTGTCTACACTTCTCAATATAATACCTGTCTACACCTTCTCAATATAATACCTGTCTACACCTTCTCAATATAATACCTGTCTACACCTTATCAATACAATACCATCTCAATATAATACCTGTCTACACCTTCTCAATATAATACCATCTCAATATATTACCTGTCTACACCTTCTCAATATAATACCTGTCTACACCTTCTCAATATAATACCTGTCTACACCTCAATATAATACCTGTCTACACCTTCTCAATACAATACCTTCTCAATATAATACCTTCTCAATATAATACCTTCTCAATATAATACCTTCAATATAACACCTTCTCAATATAATACCTTCAATATAACACCTTCTCAATATAATACCTTCTCAATATAATACCTTCTCAATATAATACCTGTCTACACCTCAATATAATACCTGTCTACACCTTCTCAATATAATACCTGTCTACACCTTCTCAATATAATACCTGTCTACACCTTCTCAATATAATACCTTCTCAATACAATACCTGTCTACACCTTCTCAATATAATACCTGTCTACACCTTCTCAATATAATACCTGTCTACACCTTCTCAATATAATACCTTCTCAATATAATACCTGTCTACACCTTCTCAATATAATACCTGTCTACACCTTCTCAATATAATACCGGTCTACACCTTCTCAATATAATACCTGTCTACACCTTCTCAATATAATACCTGTCTACACCTTCTCAATATAATACCTTCTCAATATAATACCTGTCTACACCTTCTCAATATAATACCTGTCTACACCTTCTCAATATAATACCTTCTCAATATATACCTGTCTACACCTTCTCAATATAATACCTGTCTACACCTTCTCAATATAATACCTGTCTACACCTTCTCAATATAATACCTGTCTACACCTTCTCAATATAATACCTGTCTACACCTTCTCAATATAATACCTTCTCAATATAATACCTGTCTACACCTTCTCAATATAATACCTGTCTACACCTTCTCAATATAATACCTGTCTACACCTTCTCAATATAATATCTGTCTACACCTTCTCAATATAATACCTGTCTACACCTTCTCAATATAATACCGGTCTACACCTTCTCAATATAATACCTGTCTACACCTTCTCAATATAATACCTGTCTACACCTTCTCAATATAATACCTGTCTACACCTTCTCAATATAATACCTGTCTACACCTTCTCAATATAATACCTGTCTACACCTTCTCAATATAATACCTGTCTACACCTTCTCAATATAATACCTGTCTACACCTTCTCAATATAATACCTGTCTACACCTTCTCAATATAATACCTGTCTACACCTTCTCAATATAATACCTGTCTACACCTTCTCAATATAATACCTGTCTACACCTTCTCAATATAATACCTGTCTACACCTTCTCAATATAATACCTGTCTACACCTTCTCAATATAATACCTGTCTACACTTCTCAATATAATACCTGTCTACACCTTCTCAATATAATACCTGTCTACACCTCAATATAATACCTGTCTACACCTTCTCAATATAATACCTGTCTACACCTTCTCAATATAATACCTGTCTACACCTTCTCAATATAATACCTGTCTACACCTTCTCAATATAATACCTGTCTACACCTCAATACAATACCTTCTCAATATAATATCTGTCTACACCTTCTCAATATAATACCTGTCTACACCTCAATACAATACCTTCTCAATATAATACCTGTCTACACCTTCTCAATATAATACCTGTCTACACCTCAATACAATACCTGTCTACACCTCAATACAATACCTTCTCAATATAATATCTGTCTACACCTTCTCAATATAATACCTGTCTACACCTCAATATAATACCTGTCTACACCTTCTCAATATAATACCTGTCTACACCTTCTCAATATAATACCTGTCTACACCTTCTCAATATAATACCTTCTCAATATAATACCTTCTCAATGTAATACCTGTCTACACCTTCTCAATATAATACCTTCTCAATATAATACCTTCTCAATATAATACCTTCTCAATATAATACCTTCTCAATATAATACCTGTCTACACCTTCTCAATATAATACCTTCTCAATATAATACCTTCTCAATATAATACCTTCTCAATATAATACCTTCTCAATATAATACCTTCTCAATATAATACCTTCTCAATATAATATCTGTCTACACCTTCTCAATATAATACCTGTCTACACCTTCTCAATATAATACCTTCTCAATATAATACCTGTCTACACCTTCTCAATATAATACCTGTCTACACCTTCTCAATATAATACCTGTCTACACCTTCTCAATATAATACCTTCTCAATATAATACCTGTCTACACCTTCTCAATATAATACCTGTCTACACCTTCTCAATATAATACCTGTCTACACCTTCTCAATATAATACCTGTCTACACCTTCTCAATATAATACCTGTCTACACCTTCTCAATATAATACCTGTCTACACCTTCTCAATATAATACCTGTCTACACCTTCTCAATATAATACCTGTCTACACCTTCTCAATATAATACCTGTCTACACCTTCTCAATATAATACCTGTCTACACCTTCTCAATATAATACCTGTCTACACCTTCTCAATATAATACCTGTCTACACCTTCTCAATATAATACCTGTCTACACCTTCTCAATATAATACCTGTCTACACCTCAATATAATACCTGTCTACACCTTCTCAATATAATACCTGTCTACACCTCAATACAATACCTTCTCAATATAATATCTGTCTACACCTTCTCAATATAATACCTTCTCAATGTAATACCTGTCTACACCTCAATATAATACCTGTCTACACCTTCTCAATATAATACCTTCTCAATATAATACCTTCTCAATATAATACCTTCTCAATATAATACCTTCTCAATATAATACCTGTCTACACCTTCTCAATATAATACCTGTCTACACCTTCTCAATATAATACCTTCTCAATATAATACCTTCTCAATATAATACCTACTCAATATAATACCTTCTCAATATATTACCTGTCTACACCTTCTCAATATAATACCTGTCTACACCTTCTCAATATAATACCTGTCTACACCTTCTCAATATAATACCTGTCTACACCTTCTCAATACAATACCTGTCTACACCTTCTCAATACAATACCTTCTCAATATAATACCTGTCTACACCTTCTCAATATAATACCTGTCTACACCTTCTCAATATAATACCTGTCTACACCTTCTCAATATAATACCTGTCTACACCTTCTCAATACAATACCTTCTCAATATAATACCTTCTCAATATAACACCTTCTCAATATAACACCTTCTCAATATAACACCTTCTCAATATAACACCTTCTCAATATAACACCTTCTCAATATAACACCTTCTCAATATAATACCTTCTCAATATAATACCTGTCTACACCTCAATATAATACCTTACACCTCAATATAATACCTGTCTACACCTTCTCAATATAATACCTGTCTACACCTTCTCAATATAATATACCTTCTCAATATAATACCTGTCTACACCTTCTCAATATAATACCTGTCTACACCTTCTCAATATAATACCTGTCTACAATATAATATAATACCTTCTCAATATAATACCTGTCTACACCTTCTCAATATAATACCTGTCTACACCTTCTCAATATAATACCTGTCTACACCTTCTCAATATAATACCTGTCTACACCTTCTCAATATAATACCTGTCTACACCTTCTCAATATAATACCTGTCTACACCTTCTCAATATAATACCTTCTCAATATAATACCTGTCTACACCTTCTCAATATAATACCTGTCTACACCTTCTCAATATAATACCTTCTCAATATAATACCTGTCTACACCTTCTCAATATAATACCTGTCTACACCTTCTCAATATAATACCTGTCTACACCTTCTCAATATAATACCTTCTCAATATAATACCTGTCTACACCTCAATATAATACCTGTCTACACCTTCTCAATATAATACCTGTCTACACCTTCTCAATATAATACCTGTCTACACCTTCTCAATATAATACCTTCTCAATATAATACCTGTCTACACCTTCTCAATATAATACCTGTCTACACCTTCTCAATATAATACCTGTCTACACCTTCTCAATATAATACCTGTCTACACCTTCTCAATATAATACCTGTCTACACTTCTCAATATAATACCTGTCTACACCTTCTCAATATAATACCTGTCTACACCTTCTCAATATAATACCTGTCAATACACCTTCTCAATATAATACCTGTCTACACCTTCTCAATATAATACCTGTCTACACCTTCTCAATATAATACCTGTCTACACCTTCTCAATATAATACCTGTCTACACCCTCAATATAATACCTGTCTACACCTTCTCAATATAATACCTGTCTACACCTTCTCAATATAATACCTGTCTACACCTTCTCAATATAATACCTGTCTACACCTTCTCAATATAATACCTGTCTACACCTTCTCAATATAATACCTGTCTACACCTTCTCAATATAATACCTGTCTCTCAATATAATACCTGTCTACACCTTCTCAATATAATACCTGTCTACACCTTCTCAATATAATACCTGTCTACACCTTCTCAATATAATACCTGTCTACACCTTCTCAATATAATACCTGTCTACACCTTCTCAATATAATACCTGTCTACACCTTCTCAATATAATACCTGTCTACACCTTCTCAATATAATACCTGTCTACACCTTCTCAATATAATACCTGTCTACACCTTCTCAATATAATACCTGTCTACACCTTCTCAATATAATACCTGTCTACACCTTCTCAATATAATACCTGTCTACACCTCAATACAATACCTTCTCAATATAATATCTGTCTACACCTTCTCAATATAATACCTGTCTACACCTCAATACAATACCTTCTCAATATAATATCTGTCTACACCTTCTCAATATAATACCTGTCTACACCTCAATATAATACCTTCTCAATATAATACCTTCTCAATGTAATACCTGTCTACACCTTCTCAATATAATACCTTCTCAATATAATACCTTCTCAATATAATACCTTCTCAATATAATACCTTCTCAATATAATATCTGTCTACACCTTCTCAATATAATACCTGTCTACACCTTCTCAATATAATACCTGTCTACACCTTCTCAATATAATACCTGTCTACACCTTCTCAATATAATACCTTCTCAATATAATACCTGTCTACACCTTCTCAATATAATACCTGTCTACACCTTCTCAATATAATACCTGTCTACACCTCAATATAATACCTGTCTACACCTTCTCAATATAATACCTGTCTACACCTTCTCAATATAATACCTTCTCAATATAATACCTTCTCAATATAATACCTGTCTACACCTTCTCAATATAATACCTGTCTACACCTTCTCAATATAATACCTGTCTACACCTTCTCAATATAATACCTGTCTACACCTTCTCAATATAATACCTTCTCAATATAATACCTTCTCAATATAATACCTTCTCAATATAATACCTTCTCAATATAACACCTTCTCAATATAATACCTTCTCAATATAACACCTTCTCAATATAATACCTGTCTACACCTTCTCAATATAATACCTTCTCAATATAATACCTTCTCAATATAATACCTGTCTACACCTCAATATAATACCTTCTCAATATAATACCTTCTCAATATAATACCTTCTCAATATAATACCTGTCTACACCTTCTCAATATAATACCTGTCTACACCTTCTCAATATAATACCTTCTCAATATAATACCTTCTCAATATAATACCTGTCTACACCTTCTCAATATAATACCTGTCTACACCTTCTCAATATAATACCTGTCTACACCTCAATATAATACCTGTCTACACCTTCTCAATATAATACCTGTCTACACCTTCTCAATATAATACCTGTCTACACCTCAATATAATACCTGTCTACACCTTCTCAATATAATACCTGTCTACACCTTCTCAATATAATACCTTCTCAATATAATACCTGTCTACACCTTCTCAATATAATACCTGTCTACACCTTCTCAATATAATACCTGTCTACACCTTCTCAATATAATACCTCAATCTACACCTTCTCAATATAATACCTGTCTACACCTTCTCAATATAATACCTGTCTACACCTTCTCAATATAATACCTGTCTACACCTCAATATAATACCTGTCTACACCTTCTCAATATAATACCTGTCTACACCTTCTCAATATAATACCTGTCTACACCTTCTCAATATAATACCTGTCTACACCTTCTCAATATAATACCTGTCTACACCTTCTCAATATAATACCTGTCTACACCTTCTCAATATAATACCTGTCTACACCTCAATATAATACCTGTCTACACCTTCTCAATATAATACCTGTCTACACCTTCTCAATATAATACCTGTCTACACCTTCTCAATATAATACCTGTCTACACCTTCTCAATATAATACCTGTCTACACCTTCTCAATATAATACCTGTCTACACCTTCTCAATATAATACCTGTCTACACCTCAATATAATACCTGTCTACACCTTCTCAATATAATACCTGTCTACACCTTCTCAATATAATACCTGTCTACACCTTCTCAATATAATACCTGTCTACACCTTCTCAATATAATACCTGTCTACACCTCAATATAATACCTGTCTACACCTTCTCAATATAATACCTGTCTACACCTTCTCAATATAATACCTGTCTACACCTCAATATAATACCTGTCTACACCTTCTCAATATAATACCTGTCTACACCTCAATACAATACCTTCTCAATATAATATCTGTCTACACCTTCTCAATATAATACCTGTCTACACCTCAATACAATACCTTCTCAATATAATATCTGTCTACACCTTCTCAATATAATACCTGTCTACACCTCAATATAATACCTTCTCAATATAATACCTTCTCAATGTAATACCTGTCTACACCTCAATATAATACCTGTCTACACCTTCTCAATATAATACCTTCTCAATATAATACCTTCTCAATATAATACCTTCTCAATATAATACCTTCTCAATATAATATCTGTCTACACCTTCTCAATATAATACCTGTCTACACCTTCTCAATATAATACCTGTCTACACCTTCTCAATACAATACCTGTCTACACCTTATCAATACAATACCATCTCAATATATTACCTGTCTACACCTTCTCAATATAATACCTGTCTACACCTTCTCAATATAATACCTGTCTACACCTCAATATAATACCTGTCTACACCTTCTCAATACAATACCTGTCTACACCTTCTCAATACAATACCTTCTCAATATAATACCTTCTCAATATAATACCTGTCTACACCTTCTCAATATAATACCTGTCTACACCTTCTCAATATAATACCTGTCTACACCTTCTCAATATAATACCTGTCTACACCTTCTCAATACAATACCTTCTCAATATAATACCTTCTCAATATAACACCTTCTCAATATAACACCTTCTCAATATAACACCTTCTCAATATAACACCTTCTCAATATAACACCTTCTCAATATAACACCTTCTCAATATAATACCTTCTCAATATAATACCTTCTCAATATAATACCTTCTCAATATAATACCTGTCTACACCTCAATATAATACCTTCTCAATATAATACCTTCTCAATATAATACCTGTCTACACCTTCTCAATATAATACCTTCTCAATATAATACCTTCTCAATATAATACCTTCTCAATATAATACCTGTCTACACCTTCTCAATATAATACCTGTCTACACCTTCTCAATATAATACCTGTCTACACCTCAATATAATACCTGTCTACACCTTCTCAATATAATACCCGTCTACACCTTCTCAATATAATACCTGTCTACACCTCAATATAATACCTGTCTACACCTTCTCAATATAATACCTGTCTACACCTTCTCAATATAATACCTTCTCAATATAATACCTGTCTACACCTTCTCAATATAATACCTGTCTACACCTTCTCAATATAATACCTGTCTACACCTTCTCAATATAATACCTGTCTACACCTTCTCAATATAATACCTGTCTACACCTTCTCAATATAATACCTGTCTACACCTTCTCAATATAATACCTGTCTACACCTTCTCAATATAATACCTGTCTACACCTTCTCAATATAATACCTGTCTACACCTTCTCAATATAATACCTGTCTACACCTTCTCAATATAATACCTGTCTACACCTTCTCAATATAATACCTGTCTACACCTTCTCAATATAATACCTGTCTACACCTCAATATAATACCTGTCTACACCTTCTCAATATAATACCTGTCTACACCTTCTCAATATAATACCTGTCTACACCTTCTCAATATAATACCTGTCTACACCTTCTCAATATAATACCTGTCTACACCTTCTCAATATAATACCTGTCTACACCTCAATACAATACCTTCTCAATATAATATCTGTCTACACCTTCTCAATATAATACCTGTCTACACCTCAATACAATACCTTCTCAATATAATATCTGTCTACACCTTCTCAATATAATACCTGTCTACACCTCAATATAATACCTTCTCAATATAATATCTGTCTACACCTTCTCAATGTAATACCTGTCTACACCTCAATATAATACCTGTCTACACCTTCTCAATATAATACCTTCTCAATATAATACCTTCTCAATATAATACCTTCTCAATATAATATCTGTCTACACCTTCTCAATATAATACCTGTCTACACCTTCTCAATATAATAACTGTCTACACCTTCTCAATATAATACCTTCTCAATATAATATCTGTCTACACCTTCTCAATATAATAACTGTCTACACCTTCTCAATATAATACCTGTCTACACCTTCTCAATATAATACCTGTCTACACCTTCTCAATATAATACCTGTCTACACCTTCTCAATATAATACCTGTCTACACCTTCTCAATATAATACCTGTCTACACCTTCTCAATATAATACCTGTCTACACCTTCTCAATATAATACCTGTCTACACCTTCTCAATATAATACCTGTCTACACCTTCAATATAATACCTGTCTACACCTTCTCAATATAATACCTGTCTACACCTTCTCAATATAATACCTTCTCAATATAATACCTGTCTACACCTCAATATAATACCTGTCTACACCTTCTCAATATAATACCTGTCTACACCTTCTCAATATAATACCTGTCTACACCTTCTCAATATAATACCTGTCTACACCTTCTCAATATAATACCTGTCTACACCTTCTCAATATAATACCTGTCTACACCTTCTCAATATAATACCTGTCTACACCTTCTCAATATAATACCTGTCTACACCTTCTCAATATAATACCTGTCTACACCTTCTCAATATAATACCTGTCTACACCTTCTCAATATAATATACACCTTCTCAATATATATACCTGTCTACACCTTCTCAATATAATACCTGTCTACACTTCTCAATATAATACCTGTCTACACCTTCTCAATATAATACCTGTCTACACCTTCTCAATATAATACCTGTCTACACCTTCTCAATATAATACCTGTCTACACCTTCTCAATATAATACCTGTCTACACCTTCTCAATATAATACCTGTCTACACCTTTCAATATAATACCTTCTCAATATAATACCTGTCTACACCTTCTCAATATAATACCTGTCTACACCTTCTCAATATAATACCTGTCTACACCTTCTCAATATAATACCTGTCTACACCTTCTCAATATAATACCTGTCTACACCTTCTCAATATAATACCTGTCTACACCTTCTCAATATAATACCTGTCTACACCTTCTCAATATAATACCTGTCTACACCTTCTCAATATAATACCTGTCTACACCTTCTCAATATAATACCTGTCTACACCTTCTCAATATAATACCTGTCTACACCTTCTCAATATAATACCTGTCTACACCTTCTCAATATAATACCTGTCTACACCTTCTCAATATAATACCTGTCTACACCTTCTCAATATAATACCTTCTCAATATAATACCTTCTCAATATAATACCTGTCTACACCTTCTCAATATAATACCTGTCTACACCTTCTCAATATAATACCTGTCTACACCTCAATACAATACCTGTCTACACCTCAATACAATACCTTCTCAATATAATACCTGTCTACACCTTCTCAATATAATACCTGTCTACACCTCAATATAATACCTGTCTACACCTTCTCAATATAATACCTTCTCAATATAATACCTGTCTACACCTTCTCAATATAATACCTGTCTACACCTTCTCAATATAATACCTGTCTACACCTTCTCAATATAATACCTGTCTACACCTTCTCAATATAATACCTTCTCAATATAATACCTGTCTACACCTTCTCAATATAATACCTTCTCAATATAATACCTGTCTACACCTCAATATAATACCTGTCTACACCTTCTCAATATAATACCTGTCTACACCTTCTCAATATAATACCTTCTCAATATAATACCTGTCTACACCTTCTCAATATAATACCTTCTCAATATAATACCTGTCTACACCTCAATATAATACCTGTCTACACCTTCTCAATATAATACCTGTCTACACCTTCTCAATATAATACCTTCTCAATACAATACCTGTCTACACCTTCTCAATATAATACCTGTCTACACCTTCTCAATATAATACCTTCTCAATACAATACCTGTCTACACCTTCTCAATATAATACCTGTCTACACCTCAATATAATACCTGTCTACACCTTCTCAATACAATACCATCTCAATATATTACCTGTCTACACCTTCTCAATATAATACCTGTCTACACCTTCTCAATACAATACCTGTCTACACCTTCTCAATACAATACCTTCTCAATATAACACCTTCTCAATATAATACCTGTCTACACCTTCTCAATACAATACCTTCTCAATATAATACCTGATATAGACCCTGATGATATAGACCCTGATGATACAGACCCTGATGATACAGACCCTGATATCACTGATGATACAGACCCTGATATCACTGATGATACAGACCCTGATGATACAGACCCTGATGATACAGACCCTGATGATACAGACCCTGATGATACAGACCCTGATGATACAGACCCTGATGATACAGACCCTGGTGATATAGACCCTGATGATACAGACCCTGATGATACAGACCCTGATGATATAGACCCTGATGATACAGACACTGATGATATAGACCCTGGTGATATAGACCCTGATATCACTGATGATAGACCCTGGTGATATAGACCCTGATGATATAGACCCTGGTGATATAGACCCTGATGATACAGACCCTGATGATACAGACCCTGGTGATACAGACCCTGATGATACAGACCCTGATGATACAGACCCTGATATCACTGATGATACAGACCCTGATGATATAGACCCTGGTGACACAGACCCTGATGATATAGACCCTGGTGACACAGACCCTGATGATATAGACCCTGATGATACAGACCCTGATATCACTGATGATACAGACCCTGATGATATAGACCCTGGTGACACAGACCCTGATGATACAGACCCTGATGATATAGACCCTGGTGACACAGACCCTGATGATATAGACCCTGATGATATAGACCCTGGTGATACAGACCCTGATATCACTGATGATATAGACCCTGATGATACAGACCCTGATGATACAGACCCTGATGATACAGACCCTGATGATATAGACCCTGATGATACAGACCCTGATATCACTGATGATACAGACCCTGATGATACAGACCCTGATGATACAGACCCTGATGATACAGACCCTGATGATACAGACCCTGATGATACAGACCCTGGTGATATAGACCCTGATGATATAGACCCTGGTGATATAGACCCTGGTGATATAGACCCTGATGATATAGACCCTGGTGATATAGACCCTGATGATACAGACCCTGATGATACAGACCCTGATGATACAGACCCTGATGATACAGACCCTGATGATACAGACCCTGATGATACAGACCCTGATGATATAGACCCTGATGATACAGACCCTGATATCACTGATGATACAGACCCTGATGATACAGACCCTGATGATACAGACCCTGATGATACAGACCCTGATGATATAGACCCTGATGATACAGACCCTGATGATACAGACCCTGATGATACAGACCCTGATGATACAGACCCTGATGATATAGACCCTGGTGATATAGACCCTGATGATATAGACCCTGGTGATATAGACCCTGATGATACAGACCCTGATGATACAGACCCTGATGATATAGACCCTGATGATATAGACCCTGATGATACAGACCCTGATGATATAGACCCTGATGATACAGACCCTGATGATACAGACCCTGATGATATAGACCCTGATATCACTGATGATATAGACCCTGATGATATAGACCCTGATGATACAGACCCTGATTATATAGACCCTGATATCACTGATGATACAGACAGAGCCGGCATGCACCCTGGATAATCCTCCACCCTGCTGTGTGTCTACCTCCTCCACCCTGCTGTGTGTCTACCTCCTCCACCCTGCTACCTCCTCCACCCTGCTGTGTGTCTACCTCCTCCACCCTGCTACCTCCTCCACCCTGCTGTGTGTCTACCCCCTCCACCCTGCTGTGTGTCTACCTCCTCCACCCTGCTACCTCCTCCACCCTGCTGTGTGTCTACCTCCTCCACCCTGCTGTGTGTCTCCCTCCTCCACCCTGCTGTGTGTCTACCTCCTCCACCCTGCTACCTCCTCCACCCTGCTGTGTGTCTACCTCCTCCACCCTGCTGTGTGTCTACCTCCTACACCCTGCTGTGTGTCTACCTCCTCCACCCTGCTACCTCCTCCACCCTGCTGTGTGTCTACCTCCTCTACACCTTCTCAATACAATACCATCTCAATATATTACCTGTCTACACCTTCTCAATATAATACCTGTCTACACCTTCTCAATACAATACCTGTCTACACCTTCTCAATACAATACCTTCTCAATATAACACCTTCTCAATATAATACCTGTCTACACCTTCTCAATACAATACCTGTCTACACCTTCTCAATACAATACCTTCTCAATATAATACCTTCTCAATATAATACCTGATATAGACCCTGATGATACAGACCCTGATGATACAGACCCTGATGATACAGACCCTGATGATACAGACCCTGATGATACAGACCCTGATGATACAGACCCTGATGATACAGACCCTGGTGATATAGACCCTGATGATACAGACCCTGATGATACAGACCCTGATGATATAGACCCTGATGATACAGACACTGATGATATAGACCCTGGTGATATAGACCCTGATATCACTGATGATACAGACCCTGATGATACAGACCCTGGTGATATAGACCCTGATGATACAGACCCTGATGATACAGACCCTGGTGATACAGACCCTGATGATACAGACCCTGATGATACAGACCCTGATATCACTGATGATACAGACCCTGATGATATAGACCCTGGTGACACAGACCCTGATGATATAGACCCTGGTGACACAGACCCTGATGATATAGACCCTGATGATACAGACCCTGATATCACTGATGATACAGACCCTGATGATATAGACCCTGGTGACACAGACCCTGATGATACAGACCCTGATGATATAGACCCTGGTGACACAGACCCTGATGATATAGACCCTGGTGATACAGACCCTGATATCACTGATGATACAAGACCCTGATGATACAGACCCTGATGATACAGACCCTGATGATACAGACCCTGATGATATAGACCCTGATGATACAGACCCTGATATCATGATGATACAGACCCTGATGATACAGACCCTGATGATACAGACCCTGATGATACAGACCCTGATGATACAGACCCTGATGATACAGACCCTGATGATATAGACCCTGATGATATAGACCCTGGATGATATAGACCCTGGTGATATAGACCCTGATGATATAGACCCTAATGATATAGACCCTGATGATACAGACCCTGATGATACAGACCCTGATGATACAGACCCTGATGATACAGACCCTGATGATACAGACCCTGATGATACAGACCCTGATGATATAGACCCTGATGATACAGACCCTGATATCACTGATGATATAGACCCTGATGATACAGACCCTGATGATACAGACCCTGATGATACAGACCCTGATGATATAGACCCTGATGATACAGACCCTGATGATACAGACCCTGATGATACAGACCCTGATGATACAGACCCTGATGATATAGACCCTGGTGATATAGACCCTGATGATATAGACCCTGGTGATATAGACCCTGATGATACAGACCCTGATGATACAGACCCTGATGATATAGACCCTGATGATATAGACCCTGATGATACAGACCCTGATGATATAGACCCTGGTGATACAGACCCTGATGATACAGACCCTGATATCACTGATGATATAGACCCTGATGATATAGACCCTGATGATACAGACCCTGATTATATAGACCCTGATATCACTGATGATACAGACAGAGCCGGCATGCACCCTGGATAATCCTCCACCCTGCTGTGTGTCTACCTCCTCCACCCTGCTGTGTGTCTACCTCCTCCACCCTGCTACCTCCTCCACCCTGCTGTGTGTCTACCTCCTCCACCCTGCTACCTCCTCCACCCTGCTGTGTGTCTACCCCCTCCACCCTGCTGTGTGTCTACCTCCTCCACCCTGCTACCTCCTCCACCCTGCTGTGTGTCTACCTCCTCCACCCTGCTGTGTGTCTCCCTCCTCCACCCTGCTGTGTGTCTACCTCCTCCACCCTGCTACCTCCTCCACCCTGCTGTGTGTCTACCTCCTCCACCCTGCTGTGTGTCTACCTCCTACACCCTGCTGTGTGTCTACCTCCTACACCCTGCTACCTCCTCCACCCTGCTGTGTGTCTACCTCCTCCACCCTGCTGTGTGTCTACCTCCTCCACCCTGCTACCTCCTCCACCCTGCTGTGTGTCTACCTCCTCCACCCTGCTGTGTGTCTACCTCCTACACCCTGCTGTGTGTCTTCCTCCTCCACCCTGCTGTGTGTCTACCTCCTCCACCCTGCTGTGTGTCTACCTCCTCCACCCTGCTGTGTGTCTACCTCCTCCACCCTGCTACCTCCTCCACCCTGCTGTGTCTACCTCCTCCAACAACAAAGTCACAACTCAGCAGTTTGTTGTCTGCCCTAGACCCAGAGTACAGCCTGATCCCCCCCCCCACATACACAGAGAGAGAGAGAGAGCATGCCTGTATTGATTAAGCCCACACTAACAAGGGAAAGTGGATACAGCTGCTGTGTTTCCACATGGCCGACCATCCCCTCCTGTTCTCTCCCCTCCCCCCTCCTATCCTCCTGTTCCCTCTCCTCTCCTCCCCTGTTCTCTCCCCTCCAGTCTCCTTTCCTCTCGTCTCCTCCCCACTGGGAATATCATTGAATATCACTGGGAATATCACTGGGAATGTTACTGGGAATGTTACTGGGAATGTTACTGGGAATGTCACTGGGAATAAAAAAGGTCCTTAATCTAATGACACAATACCCCATAATGACACAATACCCCATAATGACACAATACCCCGTAATGACACAATACCCCATAATGACACAATACCCCATAATGACTCAATACCCCATAATGACACAATACCCCATAATGACACAATACCCCATAATGACACAATACCCCATAATGATACAATACCCCATAATGATACAATACCCCATAATGATACAATACCCCATAATGATACAATACCCCATAATGACACACTACCCCGTAATGACACACTACCCCATAATGACACAATACCCCATAATGACACAATACCCCATAATGACACAATACCCCATAATGATACAATACCCCATAATGATACAATACCCCATAATGATACAATACCCCATAATGATACCCCATAATGACACAATACCCCATAATGATACAATACCCCATAATGACACAATACCCCATAATGACTAAATACCCCATAATGACTCAATACTCCATAATGACATACTACCCCATAATGACATACTACCCCATAATGACACAATACCCCATAATGACACAATACCCCATAATGACACAATACCCCATAATGACACAATACCCCATAATGATACAATACCCCATAATGACACAATACCCCATAATGACACAATACCCCATAATGACTAAATACCCCATAATGACTCAATACTCCATAATGACATACTACCCCATAATGACACAATACCCCATAATGACACAATACCCCATAATGACACAATACCCCATAATGACACAATACCCCATAATGACACAATACCCCATAATGACACAATACCCCATAATGACTCAATACCCCATAATGACTCAATACCCCATAATGACTCAATACCCCATAATGACTCAATACCCCATAATGACTCAATACCCCATAATGACTCAATACCCCATAATGACTCAATACCCCATAATGACATACTACCCCATAATGAAACAATACCCCATACACAGTACCCCATAATGACACAATGACTCAATACCCCATAATGACACAATGACACAATACCCCATAATGACACAATACCCCATAATGGCACAATACCCCATAATGACACAATACCCCATAATGACATACTACCCCATAATGACTCAATACCCCATAATGACATACTACCCCATAATGACTAAATACCCCATAATGACTAAATACCCCATAATGACTAAATACCCCATAATGACTAAATACCCCATAATGACATACTACCCCATAATGACATACTACCCCATAATGACTAAATACCCCATAATGACACAATACCCCATAATGACTAAATACCCCATAATGACATACTACCCCATAATGACTAAATACCCCATAATGACTAAATACCCCATAATGGCATACTACCCCATAATGACACACTACCCCATAATGACACAATACCCCATAATGACAATACCCCATAATGACACAATACCCCATAATGACTCAAACCCCATAATGACTCAAACCCCATAATGACACAATACCCCACAATGACACAAAACCCCATAATGACACAATACCCCATAATGACTCAAACCCCATAATGACTCAAACCCCATAATGACACAATACCCCATAATGACACAAAACCCCATAACGACACAATACCCCATAATGACTCAAACCCCATAATGATACAATACCCCATAATGACACAAAACCCCATAATGACACAATACGCCATAATGACAAAACCCCATAATGACACAATACCCCATAATGACACAATACCCCATAATGACACAATATCCCATAATGACTCAATACCCCATAATGACTCAATACCCCATAATGACTCAATACCCCATAATGACATACTACCCCATAATGACTCAATACCCCATAATGACATACTACCCCATAATGACTAAATACCCCATAATGACACAATACCCCATAATGACACAATACCCCATAATGACACAATACCCCATAATGACACAATACCCCATAATGACTCAATACCCCATAATGACTCAATACCCCATAATGACTCAATACCCCATAACGACATACTACCCCATAATGACTCAATACCCCATAATGACATACTACCCCATAATGACTAAATACCCCATAATGACTAAATAACCCATAATGACACAATACCCCATAATGACTAAATACCCCATAATGACATACTACCCCATAATGACTCAATACCCCATAATGACACACTACCCCATAATGACATACTACCCCATAATGACTAAATACCCCATAATGACTAAATACCCCATAATGACTAAATACCCCATAATGACATACTACCCCATAATGACATACTACCCCATAATGACATACTACCCCATAATGACATACTACCCCATAATGACATACTACCCCATAATGACATACTACCCCATAATGACACAATACCCCATAATGACACAAAACCCCATAATGACACAATACCCCATAATGACTCAAACCCCATAATGACACAATACCCCATAATGACACAAAACCCCATAATGACACAATACCCCATAATGACACAATACCCCATAATGACTCAAACCCCATAATGACTCAAACCCCATAATGACACAATACCCCATAATGACACAATACCCCATAATGACACAATACCCCATAATGACACAATACCCCATAAAAAGCGTCTGCTAAATGGCATATATTATTATTATTATTATAATTATAATAATGACACAAAACCCCATTATGACACAATACCCCATAACACCACAATACCCCATAATGACTCAATACCCCATAATGACTCAATACCCCATAATGACTCAATACCCCATAATGACTCAATACCCCATAATGACTCAATACCCCATGATGACACAATACCCCATAACACCACAATACCCCATAACACCACAATACCCCATAACGACTCAATACCCCATAATGACACACTACCCCATAAAAAGCGTCTGCTAAATGGCATATATTATTATTATTATTATTATTATTATAATAATGACACAAAACCCCATAATGACACAATACCCCATAACACCACAATACCCCATAACGACACAATACCCCATAATGACACAATACCCCATAATGACTCAATACCCCATAATGACACAATACCCCATAATGACACAATACCCCATAATGACACAATACCCCATAATGACTCAATACCCCATAATGACTCAATACCCCATAATGACTCAATACCCCATAATGAAAAAGCAAAAAAGCTATTTTTATACAAAACAAAAACACCTTATTTACGTAAGTATTTGCTATGTGACTTGAAATTGAGCATCCTGTTTCCATTGATCATCCTTGTTTCTACAACTTGATTGGAGTCCACCTGTGGTAAATTCAACTGATTGGACATGATTTGGAAAGGCACACACACCTGTCTATATAAGGTCCCACAGTTGACAGTGCACGTCAGAACAAAAACCAAGCCATGAGGTCGAACAAATTGTCTGTAGAGCGCCGAGACAGGATTGTGTCTAGGCTTAGATCTGGGGAAGGGTACCAAAACATGCCTGCAGCGTTAAAGGTCCTCAAGACCTTCAGTGGTCTCCATCAATCATTCAATCAAATGTATTTATATAGCCCTTCTTACATCAGCTGATGTCACAAAGTGCTGTACAGAAAACCAGCCCAAAACCCCAAACAGCAAGAATGGGAGAAACTCCCTAAATACAGGTGTGCCAAACTTTACAAAGTACTGAGTAAAATTTCTGAATAATTATGTAAATGTGATATTTAATTGTAAAAAAATTATACCAATTTGCAAAAAAATAAAAAATAAATTTTAACTGTTTTTGCTTTCTCATTATGGATCAATGTGTGTAGATTGTTGAGGGAGAAAAACGATTTGATCCTTGTTAGAATAAGGCTGTAACGTAACAAAATGGGGGGGAAAGGTGAAGGGGTCTGAATGCTTTCCAAAGGCACTATAGTACTTGGGATGATCACTGTTTTGATTTTGATTTGATTTTGATTTGTTTTTTTCCCCAGGCAAATATTTTGTGCCAGAACCAACGGCCAGCATGCTTTTGGCACTAGTCTGTCGTCTAATGGCCACCAACACATTGGGGCGTTGTTGAGCTAGCCTTATGGTGGGTTAAGGCAGAAAGGAACAAAAAGGCACGCATACTATTATACCCCAATGTAACAGTGGCTCTTCAGGCCAAAAGAGTATGACAACAGCAAGTTCTCTAGGGAAGAAACCACTCAGTAATACACCATCCTTTGTGCTACTGTGAGCCTGAGCTACAGTACTGTCTGTGTGTGGCTGGATAGATTTACACCATAGACTCACTGGAGTAAATGAATACGGGATATATTTACACCATAGACTCACTGGGGTAAATGAATACGGGATATATTTACACCATAGACTCACTCACTGGGGTAAATGAATACTGATGAAATTCCCTTGCTGGTTACGGCCGTGATGTCGATGGTCATAACATGGGATCCATATCTATTTAAACTGATTGAAGAAGAGGCAGAACTCAACATACATTTAAACCGATTGAAGAAGAGGCAGAACTCAACATACATTTAAACCGATTGAAGAAGAGGCAGAACTCAACATACATTTAAACTGATTGAAGAAGAGGCAGAACTCAACATACATTTAAACTGGTATTCTATGAACTATGCTAGTACCCTATGATGGGTCTTGGTCAAAAGTAATACACTATATAGGCCAGGAATAGAGTTCCATTTGGGACCCGACCACAGGGTGGTCCAACATCTTCTTGTTAGGGACATTACCATGATAATATATATATGTTTTCTCCCCCACCCATTGTGTCACTGACAGAATCCTTGCATTATGTGACATAACAACCATGGCCCCAAACCAACCTGGACCTGTTCAGCCACTAAACAATCCAGACTGGGAGACAATAGAAGGAGAAGGAGAAGGAGACGAAGGAGAAAGAGAAGAGAAGAAGAAGGAGAAGGAGAAGGGGAAGGACAAGGACAAGGAGAAGGAGGAGGAGAAGGAGAAGGAGAAAGAGAAGAAGACGAAGAAGAAGGAGAAAGAGAAGAAGACGAAGAAGAAGGAGAAGGAGGAGAAAGAGAAAAAGATGAAGGAGAAGAAGAGAAAAAGATGAAGAAGGAGAAGAAGAAGAAGGAGAAAGAGAAGAAGGAGAAGGAGAAAGAGAAGAAGGAGAAAGAGAAGAAGACGAAGAAGGAGAAAGAGAAGGAGGAGAAAGAGAAGAAGACGAAGAAGAATGAGAGGGAGGAGAAGAAGAAGACGATGAAGATGAAGGAGAAAAGACACCACACCTCTACCACGTCCCCGTAAGTCAGAGGAGGCTTTTCCCCTTCAGCAAAGTAACACACAGTACTACTGTAGCTAGCTGGGAAGCCATACACATCACCAGTCATGTCACTGAAATAGAATCCTACTTTCCTCAGAAGGACGGGATCCTCTCCGAGTGGAAATAACAAAGCAATGTGGGGGATCATCTACTGCACATGAATAGATGGTATCTTCATATGAACCAATTTCTCACAGCAGGAAAGTAATCCTGCTGCAACAGGAAAGTAATCCTGCTGCAACAGGAAATATCAATTATTATCTGGATTATAATTAAATGGATAAATCTGAAATATTTCAGTGGAAATTACAAACTTTAGAAGCCTTTCTAAGCCTTGAACACAGTTGACATTTCCTGCTGTACAGGAAAATCCCCAAAACAATAGAATGATCAAATTAAAATAAGGTATCTGTATATTATATAACATGTATTGTAGATTATAAATCCACAAAACAAGGTCAGAGAGGAGGGAGAGCCATGTTGGTCCTACATCCTCCTCTACCATCACTACATCCTCCTCTTCCATCACTACATCCTCCTCTTCCATCACTACATCCTCCTCTACCATCACTACATCCTCCTCTACCATCACTACATCCTCCTCTTCCATCACTACATCCTCCTCTACCATCACTACATCCTCCTCTTCCATCACTACATCCTCCTCTACCATCACTACATCCTCCTCTTCCATCACTACATCCTCCTCTTCCATCACTACATCCTCCTCTTCCATCACTACATCCTCCTCTTCCATCACTACATCCTCCTCTACCATCACTACATCCTACTCTACCATCACTACATCCTCCTCTCCCATCACTACATCCTCCTCTCCCATCACTACATCCTCCTCTTCCATCACTACATCCTCCTCTTCCATCACTACATCCTCCTCTACCATCACTACATCCTCCTCTTCCATCACTACATCCTCCTCTTCCATCACTACATCCTCCTCTTCCATCACTACATCCTCCTCTTCCATCACTACATCCTCCTCTACCATCACTACATCCTCCTCTACCATCACTACATCCTCCTCTTCCATCACTACATCCTCCTCTTCCATCACCATCTACTGTAAGCCAGAACCCTTCCCTCCCTCCCTCTCTCTGGGGTAAACTCATCCTTTTGGCACACAGAGAGTGTGTGTGTGTGTGTTTCCGCGTTACCTTGCAGGAGCATCAGAAATGCAGAACAGACCAGATGGCCAGAGAGAGAAGTCTCACCATGACCCCCCCCCCTCCCATTATGTCAACAGGGTTTGAAAACACACTAGACAAAGCGCTGTATATTACCATTGCTCACTCAAGGTAAAAGACACTGGGTAAGTCCCAAAAATAATATTTCTCCTGAAGTGAACACTACTTCACACACATCTAAAAGGGTTGAGCTAGAGGAAGTTCCCACCATATTTCTTATAACAGTCATTTCCTTTTTAAATCAGTGAAGGGAAGTGAACAAGTGCACACTTGGTGAGAAAGGAGAGATTGTTGACTTGGGACGCAGCCACTGTCAGACACTATTGACATCGATATCATTATGAATTATTGTAAAACCAACTATAAATACATACCAATGTCTGACAGAATCTATGGAACTCGTTAATTAATTGACAATGTTGGTCAGACTCCTAGGTTGTGTGTGTGTGTGTGTGTGTGTGTGTGTGTGTGTGTGTGTGTGTGTGTGTGTGTGTGTGTGTGTGTGTGTGTGTGTGTGTGTGTGTGTGTGTGTGTGTGTGTGTGTGTGTGTGTGTGTGTGTGTGTGTGTGTGTGTGTGTGTGTGTGTGTGTGTGTGTGTGTGTGTGTGTGTGTTTTACTATCCTTGTGGTGACCTAAAATAGATTTCCATTGAAAATGACTGGGTGAGATAAATTGATAATAAAATGATTGTGGGGGTTGTTTTGTTGGACTCAGTGCGGCTTTTGACATTATGGATCATAGTCTGCTGATGGAAAAACTTGTGTGTCACGGCTTTACACCTTTATAATGTGGATAAAGAGTTACCTGTCTAACAGAACACACAGGGTGTCATGGCTTTACACCTTTATAATGTGGATAAAGAGTTACCTGTCTAACAGAACACAGAGGGTGTTATGGCTTTACACCCCCTGTTATAATGTGGATAAAGAGTTACCTGTCTAACAGAACACAGAGGGTGTTATGGCTTTACACCCCCTGTTATAATGTGGATAAAGAGTTACCTGTCTAACAGAACACAGAGGGTGTTATGGCTTTACACCCCCTGTTATAATGTGGATAAAGAGTTACCTGTCTAACAGAACACACAGGGTGTCATGGCTTTACACCCCTGCAATAATGTGGATAAAGAGTTACCTGTCTAACATAACACAGAGGGTGTTATGGCTTTACACCCCCTGTTATAATGTGGATAAAGAGTTACCTGTCTAACAGAACACACAGGGTGTCATGGCTTTACACCCCCTGCTATAATGTGGATAAAGAGTTACCTGTCTAACATAACACAGACAGTGTTATGACTTTACACCCCCTGCTATACTGTGGATAAAGAGTTACCTGTCGAACAGAACACACAGGGTGTTCTTTATTGGAATCCTCTTCAACATAATCCAGGTAGAATCAGGAATTCCCCAGGGCAGCTGTCTAGGCCCCTTACTTTTTTTCAACCTTTACTAACGACATGCCACTGATTTTGAGGAAAGCCAGTGTGTCTTTGTATGTGGATGACTCAACACTATAAACGTCAGCTACTACAGTGAGTGAAATGACTGCAACCCTTAAAGAGCTGCAGTTAGTTTTAGAATGGGAGGTATGTTGTATTGTAGTGGTGGTGGTATTATACATGTTGTATTGTAGTGGTGGTGGTATTATACATGTTGTATTGTAGTGGTGGTGGTATTATACATGTTGTATTGTAGTGGTGGTGGTATTATACATGTTGTATTGTAGTGGTGGTGGTATTATACATGTTGTATTGTAGTAGTGGTATTATACATGTTGTATTGTAGTGGTGGTATTATACATGTTGTATTGTAGTGGTATTATACATGTTGTATTGTAGTGGTATTATACATGTTGTATTGTAGTGGTGGTGGTATTATACATGTTGTATTGTAGTGGTGGTATTATACATGTTGTATTGTAGTAGTGGTGGTATTATACATGTTGTATTGTAGTAGTGGTAGTATTATACATGTTGTATTGTAGTGGTGGTGGTATTATACATGTTGTATTGTAGTAGTGGTATTATACATGTTGTATTGTAGTGGTGGTATTATACATGTTGTATTGTAGTGGTGGTGGTATTATACATGTTGTATTGTAGTAGTGGTATTATACATGTTGTATTGTAGTGGTGGTATTATACATGTTGTATTGTAGTGGTGGTGGTATTATACATGTTGTATTGTAGTGGTGGTATTAGACATGTTGTATTGTAGATATGTAGTGGTGTAATAATGTTATATGGGAGAATTTCCCTTGTTTAACTATCATTGTGGGTACTTTTTGAGATTTCCGGGATACCCATGAGGACACATACACATTTAGAGTTGCCACTGCTACTGTCACTCTGGCCTGAGGTCACGGTCACACAGTCATTCAGTACTCTGGTGTAGCACTGGTGTAGTGTGTGTGTGTGTGTGTGTGTGTGTGTGTTGTATTGTAGTGTATTATGTGTGTGTGTGTGTGTGTGTGTGTGTGTGTGTGTGTGTTGTATGTGTGTGTGTGTGTGTGTGTGTGTGTGTGTGTGTGTGTATATGCAGTGGTAGCTAACTGTTGCTGGGATGTTAACTATAATATGTATGGTGCTAGTTCCCCTTTCTCTAATGGAGAAACAGCATTTAACAGGTGTCCTGATTGTGATACCATGTTGCTATAGAAACCTGATGGTAATGCCATGTTTCTAGAGACACCTGATGGTAATACCATGTTTCTATAGACACTAGATGGTAATACCATGTTGCTATAGACACCTGATGGTAATACCATGTTGCTATAGACACCTGATGGTAATACCATGTTGCTATAGACACCTGATGGTAATACCATGTTGCTATAGACACCTGATGGTAATACCATGTTGCTATAGACACCTGATGGTGATACCATGTTGCTATAGACACCTGATGGTAATACCATGTTGCTATAGACACCTGATGGTAATACCATGTTGCTATAGACACCTGATGGTAATACCATGTTGCTATAGACACCTGATGGTAATACCATGTTGCTATAGACACCTGATGGTAATACCATGTTGCTATAGACACCTGATGGTAATACCATGTTGCTATAGACACCTGATGGTAATACCATGTTGCTATAGACACCTGATGGTAATACCATGTTGCTATAGACACCTGATGGTAATACCATGTTGCTATAGACACCTGATGGTAATACCATGTTGCTATAGACACCTGATGGTAATACCATGTTGCTATAGACACCTGATGGTAATACCATGTTGCTATAGACACCTGATGGTAATACCATGTTGCTATAGACACCTGATGGTGATACCATGTTGCTATAGACACCTGATGGTAATACCATGTTGCTATAGACACCTGATGGTAATACCATGTTGCTATAGACACCTGATGGTAATACCATGTTGCTATAGACACCTGATGGTAATACCATGTTGCTATAGACACCTGATGGTAATACCATGTTGCTATAGACACCTGATGGTAATACCATGTTGCTATAGACACCTGATGGTAATACCATGTTGCTATAGACACCTGATGGTAATACCATGTTTTCTGAGTAATACCAGACACCTGATGGTAATACCATGTTGCTATAGACACCTGATGGTAATACCATGTTGCTATAGACACCTGATGGTATTACCATGCTGGTATTGATGGTAATGCACTGTATTGGATTGGGGTGTCACTACAGGCTCAGCCATGGTATTTAACAACACCATAAACCGCTATGTAACCAGCACAGTCCATTTGTTTAAACAGTGAAGGACTGCTGCTGTCATGGACAAGAGGGACCGGTGGGAAGTGACACGTGGTGCTTCCTCTAGACTCGCTGTCCCTGTGTGCCTTAAGAGCCTTTGTTGTCCTAGGTCTCTGGGAGATGGGTAACTCCAGCTGACTATGTGTTCAGGGCAGGGTCAGGGCAGGGCATGTTGTTGTATGGACATCACCACCACAGTAAAGCAGTGTAATCCATCATTCTGAACCAAGCAGAACATGAAGGCTGTTATAAACAAACAATGAAATGAACCCTTATGTGACGTCTCTGGTTCTTTTGTCTCCTTCTTAAACTATACCATTCCAAACCCTCTCTCCAGTCAAACCAACTACTCTAACTGGCATGAAACAAGACATAGGTGGGATACAGAACCCATAGGTAGGATACAGAACCCATAGGTAGGATACAGAACCCATAGGTAGGATACAGAACCCATGGGTAGGATACAGAACCCATAGGTAGGACACAGATGGTAATACCATGTAGGATACAGAACCCATGGGTAGGATACAGAACCCATAGAGGTGATGGATACAGAACCCATAGGTAGATACAGAACCCATGTAGGCTATAGAACCCATGGGTAGGATACAGAACCCATAATACAGAACCCATAGGTAGGATACAGAACCCATAGGTAGGATACAGAACCCATAGGTAGGATAAAGAACCCATTTGGGTAGGAAGAACCCATCATACAGAGGGACATAGGTAGGATAAAGAACCCATAGGTAGGATCCAGAACCCTTAGGAGCCTTTGTTGTCCAGAACCCATGGGAGATACAGAACCCAGCTGACTAGGTAGGATCAGAACCCAGGGTCAGGCAGGATAGGGCAGAACCCATGTTGGTAGGATAAAGAACCACAGTAGGATACAGAACCCATAGGTAGGATACAGAACATAGGTAGGATAAAGAACCCAAGGTAGGATAAAGAACCCATGGGTCTCTGGTTCAGTCCCATAATACAAACTATCAGGTCCAAGGATAAAGAACCCATAGGTAGGATACAGAACCCATAGGTAGGATACAGAACCCATAGGTAGGATACAGAACCCATAGGTAGGATACAGAACCCATAGGTAGGATACAGAACCCATAGGTAGGATAAAGAACCCATAGGTAGGATACAGAACCCATAGGTAGGATACAGAACCCATAGGTAGGATACAGAACCCATAGGTAGGATAAAGAACCCATGGGTAGGATACAGAACCCATAATACAGAACGCATAGGTAGGATAAAGAACCCATAGGTAGGATAAAGAACCCATGGGTAGGATACAGAACCCATAATACAGAACCCATAATACAGAACCCATAGGTAGGATACAGAACCCATAGGTAGGATATACCCATAGGTAGGATAAAGAATCCATAGGTAGGATATACCCATAGGTAGGATAAAGAACCCATAGGTAGGATAAAGAATCCATAGGTAGGATATACCCATAGGTAGGATACAGAACCCATAGGTAGGATACAGAACCCATAGGTAGGATACAGAACCCATAGGTAGGATACAGAACCCATAGGTAGGATAAAGAACCCATGGGTAGGATACAGAACCCATAATACAGAACGCATAGGTAGGATAAAGAACCCATGGGTAGGATACAGAACCCATAATACAGAACCCATAATACAGAACCCATAGGTAGGATACAGAACCCATAGGTAAGATACAGAACCCATAGGTAGGATACAGAACCCATAGGTAAGATACAGAACCCATAGGTAAGATACAGAACCCATAGGTGGGATACAGAACCCATAGGTAGGATACAGAACCCATAGGTAGGATACAGAACCCATAGATAGGATACAGAAGCCATAATACAGAACCCATAGGTAGGATACAGAACCCATAGGTAGGATACAGAACCCATAATACAGAACCCATAGGTAGGATACAGAACCCATAGGTAGGATACAGAACCCATAATACAGAACCCATAGGTAGGATACAGAACCCATAGGTGGGATACAGAACCCATAGGTAGGATACAGAACCCATAGGTGGGATACAGAACCCATAGGTAGGATACAGAACCCATAGGTGGGATACAGAACCCATAGGTGGGATACAGAACCCATAGGTAGGATACAGAACCCATAGGTAAGATACAGAACCCATAGGTAGGATACAGAACCCATAGGTAGGATACAGAACCCATAGGTAGGATACAGAACCCATAATACAGAACCCATAGGTAGGATACAGAACCCAGGTAGGATACAGAACCCATAATACAGAACCCATAGGTAGGATACAGAACCCATAGGTAGGATACAGAACCCAGGTAGATACAGAACCCATAGGTAGGATACAGAACCCATAGGTAGGATACAGAACCCATAGGTAGGATACAGAACCCATAGGTAGGATACAGAACCCATAGGTAGGATACAGAACCCATAGGTAGGATAAAAAAAACATAGGTCCAAATAATATATATATAGAATAGATTAATCACTATGATAATGTCCAGCCGTAGTAGAGGTTCTGGTTGGGCTGCTAGTCAGTAACAGTTTCTCTCTCTCAGGACAACCAGCAGTAGGCCTGCAGCTACCTACACATCTGGTCCCCACATGTTCTCTGAAGTCTCCCCCCCTCTCTCCCTGTACCTCCCCCTGTCTACCTCGGTCTGCAGAGCAACAGTGGAGGAGGAGGAGGAGGAAGAGGAGGAAGAGGAGGACGGCTGCATCAAACAGTCTCCTGTTCATTATTACACCACAGAGCTAAAAACATTCCACAACACAACACAGTGTCTGAAGTGTCTTCCTACTAAAACCCCCACAGTGAGACACTCAAAGGGATTTGAAGTGAAACATATTTTGGTCAATAGAACAGGGATACTGTGGTTGGTCTGATGGAAAAAACAAACACAGCTTTGAGAAACAAGGTGTAGGAACATGTTGAGCAAAAGAGGAGGGAAACACACACACACACACACCACATGCACACACACCACACACACACACACACACACACACCACACACAGCAGAACTATTCTACCACTTTGGTAGCTGACACTTGTGGTTCAGGGAACATGTGTGTGTGTGTGTGTATTGTACCTGGGGTGGGTATCTCGGACCTCGTTTCCAGTATGGCTGTAGCCCCAATGAACAGAGGTGGAAACAGAGCCCGCTGGAGGGAGAGATGGGAGAAGAGAGAGATGAAGTGGACTGGTTAATAAAGCCTAGAAGACAAAGGGAGGGCAGCGGGATGAATGAAGGGAGGAAGTGCTGAGAGAGAGAAGAGAGAGAGAAGGGAGGAAGTGCTGAGAGAGAGAGAGAGAGAGAGAGAGAGAGAGAGAGAGAGAGAGAGAGAGAGAGAGAGAGAGAGAGAGAGAGAAGAGAGAGAGAAAAGAGAGAGAGAGAGAGAGAGAAAGAGAGAAAAAGAGAGAGAGAAAGAGAGAGAAAGAGAGAGAGAGAGAAAGAGACAGAAGGGAGGAAGTGCTGAGAGAGAGAGAGAGAGAGAGAGAGAGAGAGAGAGAGAGAGACACCCTCAGCACACAGGGGGACAAACATCTGCCTGGAGGTGACAGCATTCCCTCCCCCATATGCCCCCCTAGGCACAACTATGACAACATAACCAACAGAAACGGGTCCCAACTCCTGCAGCTCTGTCGCACGCTGGGTATGTACATAGTCAACGGTAGGCTTCGAGGGGACTCCTATGGTAGGTACACCTATAGCTCATCTCTGGCAGTAGTACTGTCAGACTACTTCGAGGGGATCACTGACCTCAACCCAGAGTCATCTCAGGCAGTAGTCACAGACAGCTTTATCACTGACCTCAACCCAGAATCTCTCAGAGCGTTCACAGTCAGCCCACTGACACCCCTATCAGACCACAGCAAAATCACAGTCTACTTAAACAGAGCAATACTCAATCATGAGGCATCAAAGCCAAAGGAACTGAGTAACATTAAGAAATGCTATAGATGGAAGGAATGCAGTTTGGAAACCTACCAAAAAACAATTAGGCAACAACAAATTCAATCCCTTTTAGACAATTTCCTGGGTAAAACGTTCCACTGTAATAGTGAAGGTGTAAACCTGGCAGTAGAAAATCTTAACAGTATATTTGACCTCTCAGCTTCCCTATCAAATCTAAAAATCTCAAATAGAAAACCGAAGAAAATTAACAATAATGACAAATGTAAGTCGCTCTGGATAAGAGCGTCTGCTAAATGACTTAAATGTAAATGTAAATGGTTTGATGAAGAATGCAAAAATCTAAGAAAGAAATTGAGAAACTTGTCCAACCAAAAACATAGAGACCCGGAAAACCTGAGTCTCCGCCTTCACTATGGTGAATCACTAAAACAATACAGAAATACACTACGGAAAAAGAAGGAACAGCATGTCAGAAATCAGCTCAATGTAATTGAAGAATCCATAGACACTAACCACTTCTGGGAAAATTGGAAAACACTAAACAAACAACAACACAAAGAATTATCTATACAAAATGGAGATGTATGGGTATACCACTTCTCCAATCTTTTTCAAAATCAAATCAAATTTTATTTGTCACATACACATGGTTAGCAGATGTTAATGCGAGTGTAGCGAAATGCTTGTGCTTCTAGTTCCGACAATGCAGTAATAACCAACAAGTAATCTAACTAACAATTCCAAAACTACTGTCTTATACACAGTGTAAGGGGATAAAAAATATGTACATAAGGATATATGAATGAGTGATGGTACAGAGCAGCATACAGTAGATGGTATCGAGTACAGTATATACATATGAGATGAGTGTGTAGACAAAGTGCCATAGTTAAAGTGGCTAGTGATACATGTATTACATAAGGATGTATTACATAAGGATGCAGTCGATGATTTAGAGTACAGTATATACATATGCATATGAGATGAATGATGTAGGGTAAGTAACATTATATAAGGTAGCATTGTTTAAAGTGGCTAGTGATATATTTACATCATTTCCCATCAATTCCCATTATTAAAGTGGCTGGAGTTGGGTCAGTGTCAATGACAGTGTGTTGGCAGCAGCCACTCATTGTTAGTGGTGGCTGTTTAACAGTCTGATGGCCTTGAGATAGAAGCTGTTTTTCAGTCTCTCGGTCCCAGCTTTGATGCACCTGTACTGACCTCGCCTTCTGGATGATAGCGGGGTGAACAGGCAGTGGTTCGGGTGGTTGATGTCCTTGATGATCTTTATGGCCTTCCTGTGACATCGGGTGGTGTAGGTGTCCTGGAGGGCAGGTAGTTTGCCCCCGGTGATGCGTTGTGCAGTCCTCACTACCCTCTGGAGAGCCTTACGGTTGAGGGCGGAGCAGTTTCCGTACCAGGCGGTGATACAGCCCGCCAGGATGCTCTCGATTGTGCATCTGTAGAAGTTTGTCAGTGCTTTTGGTGACAAGCCGAATTTCTTCAGCCTCCTGAGGTTGAAGAGGCGCTGCTGCGCCTTCTTCACGACGCTGTCAGTGTGAGTGGACCAATTCAGTTTGTCTGTGATGTGTATGCCGAGGAACTTAAAACTAGCTACCCTCTCCACTACTGTTCCATCGATGTGGATAGGGGGGTGTTCCCTCTGCTGTTTCCTGAAGTCCACAATCATCTCCTTAGTTTTGTTGACGTTGAGTGTGAGGTTATTTTCCTGACACCACACTCCGAGGGCCCTCACCTCCTCCCTGTAGGCCGTCTCGTCGTTGTTGGTAATCAAGCCTACCACTGTTGTGTCGTCCGCAAATTTGATGATTGAGTTGGAGGCATGCGTGGCCACACAGTCGTGGGTGAACAGGGAGTACAGGATAGGGCTCAGAACGCACCCTTGTGGGGCCCCCGTGTTGAGGATCAGCGGGGAGGAGATGTTGTTGCCTACCCTCACCACCTGGGGGCGGCCCGTCAGGAAGTCCAGTACCCAGTTGCACAGGGCGGGGTCGAGACCCAGGGTCTCGAGCTTGATGACGAGCTTGGAGGGTACTATGGTGTTGAATGTCGAGCTGTAGTCGATGAACAGCATTCTCACATAGGTATTCCTCTTGTCCAGGTGAGTTAGGGCAGTGTGCAGTGTGGTTGAGATTGCATCGTCTGTGGACCTATTTGGGCGGTAAGCATATTGGAGTGGGTCTAGGGTGTCAGGTAGGGTGGAGGTGATATGGTCCTAGACTAGTCTCTCAAAGCACTTCATGATGACGGAAGTGAGTGCTACGGGGCGGTAGTCGTTTAGCTCAGTTAACTTAGCTTTCTTGGGAACAGGAACAATGGTGGCCCTCTTGAAGCATGTGGGAACAGCAGACTGGTATAGGGATTGATTGAATATGTCCGTAAACACACCGGCCAGCTGGTCTGCGCATGCTCTGAGGGCGCGGCTGGGGATGCCTTCTGGGCCTGCAGCCTTGCGAGGGTTAACACGTTTAAATGTCTTACTCACCTCGGCTGCAGTGAAGGAGAGACCGCATGTTTTCGTTGCAGGCCGTGTCAGTGGCACTGTATTGTCCTCAAAGCGGGCATAAAAGTTATTTAGTCTCCCTGGGAGCAAGACATCCTGGTCCGTGACTGGGCTGAATTTCTTCTTGTAGTCCGTGATTGACTGTAGACCCTGCCACATGCCTCTTGTGTCTGAGCCATTGAATTGAGATTCCACTTTGTCTCTGTACTGACGCTTAGCTTGTATAATAGCCTTGCGGAGGGAATAGCTGCATTGTTTATATTCGGACATGTTACCAGTCACCTTGCTCTGATTAAAAGCAGTGGTTCGCGCTTTCAGTTTCACGCGAATGCTGCCATCAATCCACGGTTTCTGGTTTGGGAATGTTTTTATCGTTGCTATGGGAACGACATCTTCGACGCACGTTCTAATGAACTCGCACACCGAATCAGCGTATTCGTCAATATTTCCATCTGACGCAATACGAAACATATCCCAGTCCACGTGATGGAAGCAGTCTTGGAGTGTAGAGTCAGCTTGGTCTGACCAGCGTTGGACAGACCTCAGCGTGGGTGCCTCTTGTTTTAGCTTCTGCCTGTAGGCAGGGATCAGCAAAATGGAGTCGTGGTCAGCTTTCCCGAAAGGGGGGCGGGGCAGGGCCTTATATGCGTCGCGGAAGTTAGAGTAACAATGATCCAAGGTTTTACCACCCCTGGTTGCGCAATCGATATGCTGATAAAATTTAGGGAGTCTTGTTTTCAGATTAGCTTTGTTAAAATCCCCAGCTACAATGAATGCAGCCTCCGGATAAATGGTTTCCAGTTTGCAAAGCCATGTTTCCGTGAAGCAGAGAACGTTGCAGTCTCTGATGTCCCTCTGGAATGCCACCCTTGCTCGGATTTCGTCAACCTTGTTGTCGAGAGACTGGACATTGGCAAGAAGAATGCTGGGAAGTGGTGCGCGATGTGCCCTTTTTCGGAGTCTGACCAGAAGACCGCCTCGTTTCCCTCTT
>NC_060175.1:105611367-105646367 GCF_021184085.1 Oncorhynchus gorbuscha | reverse complement strand
GGAGCTGGGGAGGACTGTGGAGCTGGGGAGGACTGTGGAGCTGGGGAGGACTGTGGAGCCGGGGAGGACTGTGGAGCCGGGGAGGACTGTGGAGCCGGGGAGGACTGTGGAGCCGGGGAGGACTGTGGAGCTGGGGTGGACTGTGGAGCAGAGGAGGACTGTGGAGCCGGGGAGGACTGTGGAGCCGGGGAGGACTGTGGAGCTGGGGAGGACTGTGGAGCTGGGGTGGACTGTGGAGCTGGGGAGGACTGTCCTCAACCATTCATTTTATTTAACTCAGCAAGTCAGTTAAGAACAAATTCTTATTTACAATGACGGCCCACCAAAAGGCAAAAGGCCTCCTGTGGGGACGGGGGATGGGAGTAAAAACACATATATAAGACCAAACACACGAAAAGAAGAGGCAACGCAACATAAAGAGAGACCTAAAGACAACAACATATCAAGGCAGCAACACATGACAACACAACATGACAACAACATGGTAGCAACACAGAGACTAGAGAGTCTGCTCACCCAGAGACTAGAGAGTCTGTTCACCCACAGAGACTAGAGAGTCTGTTCACCCACAGAGACTAGAGAGTCTGTTCACCCACAGAGACTAGAGAGTCTGTTCACCCACAGAGACTAGAGAGTCTGTTCACCCACAGAGACTAGAGAGTCTGTTCACCCACAGAGACTAGAGGGTCTGTCCACCCACAGAGACTAGAGAGTCTGTTCACCCAGAGACTAGAGAGTCTGCTCACCCAGAGACTAGAGAGTCTGTTCACCCACAGAGACTAGAGGGTCTGTCCACCCACAGAGACTAGAGAGTCTGCTCACCCAGAGACTAGAGAGTCTGTTCACCCACAGAGACTAGAGAGTCTGTTCACCCACAGAGACTAGAGAGTCTGTTCACCCACAGAGACTAGAGAGTCTGTTCGCCCACAGAGACTAGAGAGTCTGTTCACCCACAGAGACTAGAGTCTGTTCACCCAGAGAGACTAGAGAGTCTGTTCGCCCACAGAGACTAGAGGGTCTGTCCACCCACAGAGACTAGAGAGTCTGTTCACCCACAGAGACTAGAGAGTCTGTTCACCCACAGAGACTAGAGAGTCTGTTCACCCAGAGAGACTAGAGAGTCTGTTCGCCCACAGAGACTAGAGGGTCTGTCCACCCACAGAGACTAGAGAGTCTGTTCGCCCACAGAGACTAGAGAGTCTGTTCACCCACAGAGACTAGAGTCTGTTCACCCAGAGAGACTAGAGAGTCTGTTCGCCCACAGAGACTAGAGGGTCTGTCCACCCACAGAGACTAGAGAGTCTGTTCACCCACAGAGACTAGAGGGTCTGTCCACCCACAGAGACTAGAGAGTCTGTTCACCCACAGAGACTAGAGAGTCTGTTCACTTAACTGAGATGTTCAGAGACAAAGTCTCAGCTGAAGATGATTCTATTGTCTAGGATGGTGTGTATAACTGCAGCTACTGGTTAATCAAATCAAAGTTTATTTGTCACGTGCGCCGAAAATACAACAGGTGTAGATCATACAGTGAAATGCTGAATACAACAGGTGTAGATCTTACAGTGAAATGCTGACGACAACAGGTGTAGATCTTACAGTGAAGTGCTGACGACAACAGGTGTAGTAGACCTCACAGTGAAATGCTGAATACAACAGGTATAGATCTTAATGTTTACTCAATGTCACATTGATTAAGCTCTTATCTTTTAACAGCCATTAAAATAGCATTTACCACTAAACCAGCGGACCAACATGGCGAACGTAAGGCAAGGCGCTCCCACCTCTACACTCTAACACACTGTACACAGCACGGGTTTTTATTAAAGGATGAGGTGAGAGGCGCTTGATAACGCTCTTCCCTACCCAAAACGGGCTGTAAGATTGGACATGAAGGGGAGGCAGGTAGCCTAGTGGTTAGAGTGTAGAGGCGGCAGGTAGCCTAGTGGTTAGAGTGTAGGGGAGGCAGGTAGCCTAGTGGTTAGAGTGTAGAGGAGGCAGGTAGCCTAGTGGTTAGAGTGTAGAGGCGGCAGGTAGCCTAGTGGTTAGAGTGTAGGGGAGGCAGGTAGCCTAGTGGTTAGAGTGTAGGGGAGGCAGGTAACCTAGTGGTTAGAGTGTAGAGGAGGCAGGTAGCCTAGTGGTTAGAGTGTAGAGGCGGCAGGTAGCCTAGTGGTTAGAGTGTAGAGGAGGCAGGTAACCTAGTGGTTAGAGTGTAGAGGCGGCAGGTAGCCTAGTGGTTAGAGTGTAGAGGAGGCAGGTAGCCTAGTGGTTAGAGTGTAGGGGTAGCAGGTAGCCTAGTGGTTAGAGTGTAGAGGAGGCAGGTAACCTAGTGGTTAGAGTGTAGAGGAGGCAGGTAACCTAGTGGTTAGAGTGTAGAGGAGGCAGGTAACCTAGTGGTTAGAGTGTAGAGGCGGCAGGTAGCCTAGTGGTTAGAGTGTAGGGGTAGCAGGTAGCCTAGTGGTTAGAGTGTAGAGGAGGCAGGTAACCTAGTGGTTAGAGTGTAGAGGAGGCAGGTAGCCTAGTGGTTAGAGTGTAGAGGTAGCAGGTAGCCTAGTGGTTAGAGTGTAGAGGTGGCAGGGTAGCCTAGTGGTTAGAGTGTAGGGGTAGCAGGTAGCCTAGTGGTTAGAGTGTAGAGGAGGCAGGTAACCTAGTGGTTAGAGTGTAGAGGCGGCAGGTAGCCTAGTGGTTAGAGTGTAGGGGTAGCAGGTAGCCTAGTGGTTAGAGTGTAGAGGCGGCAGGTAGCCTAGTGGTTAGAGTGTAGAGGTGGCAGGTAGCCTAGTGGTTAGAGTGTAGAGGCGGCAGGTAACCTAGTGGTTAGAGTGTAGAGGAGGTAGGTAGTCTAGTGGTTAGAGTGTAGGGGTAGCAGGTAGCCTAGTGGTTAGAGTGTAGAGGAGGCAGGTAACCTAGTGGTTAGAGTGTAGAGGAGGCAGGTAGCCTAGTGGTTAGAGTGTAGAGGTAGCAGGTAGCCTAGTGGTTAGAGTGTAGGGGTAGCAGGGTAGTCTAGTGGTTAGAGTGTAGAGGTGGCAGGTAGCCTAGTGGTTAGAGTGTAGGGGTAGCAGGTAGCCTAGTGGTTAGAGTGTAGAGGCGGCAGGTAGCCTAGTGGTTAGAGTGTAGAGGCGGCAGGTAGCCTAGTGGTTAGAGTGTAGAGGTGGCAGGTAGCCTAGTGGTTAGAGTGTAGAGGTGGCAGGTAACCTAGTGGTTAGAGTGTAGAGGTGGCAGGTAACCTAGTGGTTAGAGTGTAGAGGCGGCAGGTAGCCTAGTGGTTAGAGTGTAGAGGCGGCATGTAGCCTAGTGGTTAGAGCGTAGAGGCGGCAGGTAGCCTAGTGGTTAGAGTGTAGGGGAGGCAGGTAGCCTAATGGTTAGAGTGTAGAGGCGGCAGGTAGCCTAGTGGTTAGAGTGTAGGGGCGGCAGGTAACCTAGTGGTTAGAGTGTAGGGGCGGCAGGTAACCTAGTGGTTAGAGTGTAGGGGCGGCAGGTAGCCTAGTGGTTAGAGTGTAGGGGAGGCAGGTAGCCTAATGGTTAGAGTGTAGAGGCGGCAGGTAGCCTAGTGGTTAGAGTGTAGGGGCGGCAGGTAACCTAGTGGTTAGAGTGTAGGGGCGGCAGGTAACCTAGTGGTTAGAGTGTAGGGGCGGCAGGTAGCCTAGTGGTTAGAGTGTAGGGGCGGCAGGTAGCCTAGTGGTTAGAGTGTAGGGGCGGCAGGTAACCTAGTGGTTAGAGTGTAGGGGCGGCAGGTAGCCTAGTGGTTAGAGTGTAGAGGCGGCAGGTAACCTAGTGGTTAGAGCGTTGGACTAGTAGTCCCCGAGCTGACAATGAACAAATCTGTGGTTCTGCCCCCGAACAGGCAGTTAACCCACTGTTCCTAGACCAGTTAACCCACTGTTCCTAGACCAGTTAACCCACTGTTCCTAGACCAGTTAACCCACTGTTCCTAGACCAGTTAACCCACTGTTCCTAGACCAGTTAACCCACTGTTCCTAGACCAGTTAACCCACTGTTCCTAGACCAGTTAACCCACTGTTCCTAGACCAGTTAACCCACTGTTCCTAGACCAGTTAACCCACTGTTCCTAGACCAGTTAACCCACTGTTCCTAGACCAGTTAACCCACTGTTCCTAGACCAGTTAACCCACTGTTCCTAGACCAGTTAACCCACTGTTCCTAGGCCGTCATTGTAAATAAGAATTTGTTCTTAACTGACTTGCCTAGTTAAATAAAGGTTTAAAAAATCCTCCCATGTTAAACCCTGTGAATGTCCATGTTGACTGAAACACCCTGTAAGAGATTAAAAGACTAGCTTTCTGATGACAAGACAAGAGTTTGTTTAGTCTGATGGAGTGAGACATGGCCAATGGCACCGTCACCTATATAGTGCACTACTTTTGCAATAGGGCCTCTGGTAGTGCACTAGATAGAGAACAGAGTGTCATGTGGGACCCTAGTCTTTAGGTCTCATGGTCTCTAGGTAACTCTTCAAACACCTCAGTAACCTACAAACAGATCAGACACATAACCTCTCCCTTCTCATCCTTTTCTCTCCCCTCCTCCATCTCCCCTCTCATCCTCTCCTCCATCTCCCCTCTCATCCTCTCCTCTCCACCCCTCCATCTCCCCTCTCATCCTCTCCTCCATCTCCCCTCTCATCCTATCCTCTCCCCTCCTCCATCTCCCTTCTCATCCTCTCCTCTCCACCCCTCCATCTCCCCTCTCATCCTCTCCTCCATCTCCCCTCTCATCCTCTCCTCCATCTCCCCTCTCATCCTCTCCATCTCCCCTCCTCCATCTCCCCTCTCATCCTCTCCATCTCCCCTCCTCCATCTCCCCTCTCATCCTCTCCATCTCCCCTCCTCCATCTCCCCTCTCTTCCTCTTCCCTCCCCTCTCATCCATTTCCCCTCTCCTCCATTTCCCCTCTCATCCATTTCCCCTCTCCTCCATATCTCCCTTCCTCTCCTCAATTGCACTGTATTCTCTCGCCCCTCAACTCCTCTCCCTCTCTCCTCTTCCCTGCTCACCCAGTGTCCAGGACAACACACTAAAATCACAACTGAAGTCGCCTGGACGACGAACCAACACCTTCAGTCCAGGAATGTTCACCGTTGTATTAACGTAGTGACTAGAGGTCGACCGATTAATTAGGGCCGATTAATTGGGGCAGATTTCAAGTTTTCATAACAATCGGAAATTGGTATTTTTGGACACCGATTTGGCCAATTTTCTTTACACCTTTATTATTATTTATTTAATCTTTATTTAACAAGTCAGTTCAGAACACATCCTTATTTTTGACGCCTAGAAATGGGGAACAGTGGGTTAACTGCCTCGTTCAGGGGAACAGTGGGTTAACTGCCTCGTTCAGGGGAACAGTGGGTTAGCTGCCTCGTTCAGGGGAACAGTGGGTTAATTGCCTCGTTCAGGGGAACAGTGGGGTTAAATGCCTCGTTCAGGGGAACAGTGGGGTTAACTGCCTCGTTCAGGGGAACAGTGGGTTAACTGCCTCGTTCAGGGGAACAGTGGGTTAACTGCCTCGTTCAGGGGAACAGTGGGTTAACTGCCTCGTTCAGGGGAACAGTGGGTTAACTGCCTCGTTCAGGGGAACAGTGGGTTAACTGCCTCGTTCAGGGGAACAGTGGGTTAACTGCCTCGTTCAGGGGAACAGTGGGTTAACTGCCTCGTTCAGGGGAACAGTGGGTTAACTGCCTCGTTCAGGGGAACAGTGGGGTTAACTGCCTCGTTCAGGGGAACAGTGGGGTTAACTGCCTCGTTCAGGGGAACAGTGGGTTAGCTGCCTCGTTCAGGGGAACAGTGGGTTAGCTGCCTCGTTCAGGGGAACAGTGGGTTAGCTGCCTCGTTCAGGGGAACAGTGGGTTAACTGCCTCGTTCAGGGGAACAGTGGGTTAACTGCCTCGTTCAGGGGAACAGTGGGTTAACTGCCTCGTTCAGGGGAACAGTGGGGTTAACTGCCTCGTTCAGGGGAACAGTGGGGTTAAATGCCTCGTTCAGGGGAACAGTGGGGTTAAATGCCTCGTTCAGGGGAACAGTGGGGTTAACTGCCTCGTTCAGGGGAACAGTGGGGTTAACTGCCTCGTTCAGGGGAACAGTGGGGTTAACTGCCTCGTTCAGGGGAACAGTGGGTTAACTGCCTCGTTCAGGGGAACAGTGGGTTAACTGCCTCGTTCAGGGGAACAGTGGTTTAACTGCCTCGTTCAGGGGAACAGTAGGTTAACTGCCTCGTTCAGGGGAACAGTGGGGTTAACTGACTCGTTCAGGGGAACAGTGGGTTAATTGCCTCGTTCAGGGGAACAGTGGGTTAACTGCCTCGTTCAGGGGAACAGTGGGTTAACTGCCTCGTTCAGGGGAACAGTGGGTTAACTGCCTCGTTCAGGGGAACAGTGGGTTAACTGCCTCGTTCAGGGGAACAGTGGGTTAACTGCCTCGTTCAGCGGAACAGTGGGTTAACTGCCTCGTTCAGCGGAACAGTGGGTTAACTGCCTCGTTCAGGGGAACAGTGGGTTAACTGCCTCCTTCAGGGACAGAACGACAGATTTACACCTTGTCAGCTCGGGGATTCAATCTTGCAACCTTACAGTTAACTAGTCCAAAGCTCTAACCACCTGCCTCTCATTGCACTCCACGAGGAGCCTGCCTGTTACGCGAATGCAGTAAGCCAAGGTAAGTTGCTAACTAGCATTAAACGTACCTTGTAAAAAACAATCAATCAATCATAATCACTAGCGAACTACACATGGTTGATGATATTACTAGTTTATCTAGCGTGTCCTGCGTTGCATATAATCGATGCGGTGTGTATTAGCGAAAAAGGACTGTCGTTGCTCCAACGTGTTCCTAACCATAAACATCAATGACTTTCTTAACATCAATACACAGAAGTATATATTTTTAAACCTGCATATTTAGCTAAAAGAAATCCAGGTTAGTAGGCAATATTAACCAGGTGAAATTGTGTCACTTCTCTTGCGTTCATTGCACGCAGAGTCAGGGTTTATGAAACAGTTTGGGCCGCCGAATTTGCCAGAATTTTACATAATTATGACATAACGTTGAAGGTTGTGCAATGTAACAGCAATATTTAGACTTATGGATACCACCCGTTAGATAAAATACAGAATGGTTCCGTATTTCACTGAAATAATAAACGTCATGTTTTCGAGATTATAGTTTTTGGGTTCGACCATATTAATGACCGAAGGCTCGTATTTCTGTGTGGTATTATGAGCGATGGTAGGCACCAGCAGGCTCATAAGCATTCATTCAAACAGCACTTTCGTGCGTTTTTCCAGCAGCTCTTCGCAATGCTTGCATTGCGCTGTTTATGACTTCAAGCCCATCAACTCCTGAGATGAGGCTGGTGTAACCGATGTGAAATGGCTAGCTTGTCAGCGGGGTGCGCGCTAATAGCGTTTCAAACGTCACTCGCTCTGAGACTTGGAGTGTTTGTTCCCCTTGCTCTGCATGGGTAATGCTGCTTCGAGGGTGGCTGTTGTCGATGTGTTGCTGTTTCGAGCCCAGGTAGGGGCGAGGAGAGGGACGGAAGCTATACTGTTACACTGGCAATACTAAAGTGCCTATAAGAACATCCAATAGTCAAAGGTATATGAAATACAAATGGTATAGAGAGAAATAGTCCTATAATTCCTATAATAAGTACAACCTAAAACTTCTTACCTGGGAATATTGAAGACTCGTTAAAAGGAACCACCAGCCAGCTTTCATATGTTCTCATGTTCTGAGCAAGGAACTGAAACGTTAGCTTTCTTACATGGCACATATTGCACTTTTACTTTCTTCTCCGACACTTTGTTTTTGCATCATTTAAACCACATTGAACACGTTTCATTATTTATTTGAGGCTAAATTGATTTTATTGATGTATTATATTAAGTTAAAATAAGTGTTCATTCAGTATTGTTGTAATTGTCATTATTTCAAATAAATAAATAAAAATATACTTTTTTGGTCCTCCAATAATCGTTATCGGCGTTGAAAAATCATAATCGGTCGACCTCTAGTTCGGATAGGTGGTCGACCTCTAGTTCGGATAGGTGGTCGACCTCTAGTTCGGATAGGTGGTCGACCTCTAGTTCGGATAGGTGGTCGACCTCTAGTTCGGATAGGTGGTCGACCTCTAGTTCGGATAGGTGGTCGACCTCTAGTTCGGATAGGTGGTCGACCTCTAGTTCGGATAGGTGGTCGACCTCTAGTTCGGATAGGTGGTCGACCTCTAGTCCGGATAGGTGGTCGACCTCTAGTCCGGATAGGTGGTCGACCTCTAGTCCGGATAGGTGGTCGACCTCTAGTCCGGATAGGTGGTCGACCTCTAGTCCGGATAGGTGGTCGACCTCTAGTCCGGATAGGTGGTCGACCTCTAGTCCGGATAGGTGGTCGACCTCTAGTCCGGATAGGTGGTCGACCTCTAGTCCGGATAGGTGGTCGACCTCTAGTCCGGATAGGTGGTCGACCTCTAGTCCGGATAGGTGGTCGACCTCTAGTCCGGATAGGTGGTCGACCTCTAGTCCGGATAGGTGGTCGACCTCTAGTCCGGATAGGTGGTCGACCTCTAGTCCGGATAGGTGGTCGACCTCTAGTCTGGATAGGTGGTCGACCTCTAGTCTGGATAGGTGGTCGACCTCTAGTCTGGATAGGTGATCGTAGCCCAGGAGTGGCTGAAGGAACTCCTCAGCTGGCTAGCTCCGGAACAATTGATGTTTGCTCCGGGATCGACGTAAGCCAATAGTCACACGGATAGCAGCTAGCTAGCTGCAAGATCCAGGTGTAAATGTCCAGAGCTTGTGGTAGAAATCCGGGGATATGGAGAGAAAATAGGTCCAGTATGCTCTGGTCTGAGTCGCGTTGCACAAAACTAGCGATAGCTTTTCGAGCTAAAGGACAGCTGATGACCACCAACCGTGGTTAGCTGAATACTAATGTTAGCCAGTAAACTGGCTAGCTTCTGGCCTCTCTTTTGGCTAGCTTCTAGCTAGCTTCTGGCCTTTCTTCTGGCTAGCTTCTGGCCTCTCCTCTGGCTAGCTTCTGGCCTCTCCTCTGGCTAGCTTCTGGCTAGCTTATGGGCTAGCTTATGGGCTAGCTTCTGATCTCTCTTCTGGCTAGCTTCTGATCTCTCTTCTGGCTAGCGTCTGATCTCTCTTCTGGCTAGCGTCTGATCTCTCTTCTGGCTAGCGTCTGATCTCTCTTCTGGCTAGCGTCTGATCTCTCTTCTGGCTAGCTTCTGATCTCTCTTCTGGCTAGCTTCTGATCTCTTTTCTGGCTAGCTTCTGATCTCTTTTCTGGCTAGCTTCTGTCCTCTCTTCTGGCTAGCTTCTGTCCTCTCTTCTGGCTAGCTTCTGTCCTCTCTTCTGGCTAGCTTCTGATCTCTCTTCTGGCTAGCTTCTGATCTCTCTTCTGGCTAGCTTCTGATCTCTCTTCTACAGGAGAGTGTTTTGAAGTTGAGTTTTTAGAAAAAAATATATATAAAAAGATATGCGAGGAAAATATGTAAATATATATATATATACACGGGAGATGACAAGACGAGGACAAAGGACATCTGACTGCTATGCCATTTTGGGTTGCTATGGATACTAACTTGGACATTTAAAAACTGTAGTAGATCAAATAAACACAGATCTAAACTCTTACCTTTGATTTCACTTGTATCTACAGTAACAACACAGATAGCCTACTGTGTGTGTACAGCAGTATCACACACAGTAGGCTATATCTCTGGCTGTGGCCCCAGTGCAGAGGTATAAACAGTATCACACACAGTAGGCTATATCTCTGGCTGTGGCCCCAGTGCAGAGGTATCAACAGTATCACATCTCTCTGGCTGTGGCCCCGGTGCAGAGGTATAAACAGTATCACATCTCTGTGGCTGTGGCCCCTGTGCAGAGGTATCAACAGTATCACATCTCTCTGGCTGTGGCCCCGGTGCAGAGGTATCAACAGTATCACACACAGTAGGCCCTCTCTCTGGCTGTGGCCCCAGTGCAGAGGTATCAACAGTATCACATCTCTCTGGCTGTGGCCCCGGTGCAGAGGTATCAACAGTGTCACACACAGTAGGCCCTCTCTCTGGCTGTGGCCCCAGTGCAGAGGTATCAACAGTATCACACACAGTAGAATATCTCTCTGGCTGTGGCCCCAATGCAGAGATATCAACAGTATCACACATAGTAGGCTATCTCTCTGGCTGTGGCCCCGGTGCAGAGGTATAAACAGTATCACATCTCTCTGGCTGTGGCCCCGGTGCAGAGGTATCAACAGTATCACACACAGTAGAATATCTCTCTGGCTGTGGCCCCAGTGCAGAGATATCAACAGTATCACATCTCTCTGGCTGTGGCCCCGGTGCAGAGATATCAACAGTATCACATCTCTCTGGCTGTGGCCCCGGTGCAGAGGTATCAACAGTATCACATCTCTCTGGCTGTGGCCCCAGTGCAGAGATATCAACAGTATCACACATAGTAGGCCATCTCTCTGGCTGTGGCCCCAGTGCAGAGGTATCAACAGTATCACATTTCTCTGGCTGTGGCCCCAGTGCAGAGGTATAAACAGTATCACATCTCTCTCTGGCTGTGGCCCCGGTGCAGAGGTATCAACAGTATCACATCTCTCTGGCTGTGGCCCCAGTGCAGAGATATCAACAGTATCACACATAGTAGGCCATCTCTCTGGCTGTGGCCCCAGTGCAGAGGTATCAACAGTATCACATCTCTCTGGCTGTGGCCCCGGTGCAGAGGTATCAACAGTATGTTCAGGTTGGGATTACAGTGTAGTACTACTTTCCCACAGACAAATGTTAACAATGACCCTTGCTTTTGCCAAGCGCTCCTACACCAACATGTTGACTCAGAGGATCAGCACATGGGGCCAGTCTCAAACCTCACATTCATAACCTTGATAGTCATATCAAAGTAATGACCTACTCGATAAAAGGTTGGCACTGACAAATAATTGACTATATAATATTTAAATAAAAATCTACAGTGGCGCCTTTCCTCTTGTTTGGAAAATAAAAACAGCTTTTGACACGGGTTTCCAAATGTGAACATGGATTGCTGTTGGTAACATTCAACAATGTGATATTAATTAAACAACACACGTGTATTGTAGGATATTACATTTAAGAATACATACGGTAAGTTACGGCTGATTACCTCGATATGCAGTTTAAACTACCCGGTGGAACAAACAGCATGCGGAGTGAAGATCGATGTCAACACAGGTATGTTCTAACCGAACCAACCCTTTCAATGTACACCGTATATTCCCATAGCGCTCGTTACAACGGATCCGGTATGCCACGACACAATCATGTAAATAAATGATGAAAAGCGTCAATAAAAACGCGCGGATGAAACTTCTCAAAAGTCCTCGTTTAAAAGTCCATAAGAGCGTTTCGGTGTTCCGCAGTCAGTCGGGGCGCAGCTACCTCTCTCTCTCTCTCCGCCTGGCTGAGAGACTCTGGACACAGCGACTTGTTGCGGCGATACCAAATGGTCAGATGCAGAGGGGGGTAGAAACAGCAGGGGCAGCAGATCTTTGCAAGCGAAAAAGACAACCATAGTATAATTCAATCTCTCATCTAAGATGTATAAAATAAGTCCCTTTACATCACTTGATATGCTTTATAATTAGGTTTAGTAGGCGATGTTTATTCAGATATATTTTTTTGAAAGATTGGTTTGTTCCACTATAGCTGATGTGTAGGCTACCTAAACTGTATCCAGATGTTAACTGTCCAAGAAGATACAACTCAAAACCCTGTACAGAATTTTACGAGATAAATTGTCTTTGAAGTTGTATGTATGGTCCTGTATTTTCAGCATTTCCTTTGGAGAATAACAGTCATAAGTCATTGTTTTTTTTTTGTTTTTTTTACACACTTAAATTCAAACATCAAATTATGTAATATCCTGAGTGGCTACAATGTTGCCATTTTATGTTCTCTGTTTGTCCACTGAGTTTGAAAATGGAAACATTGTTACAAGACAGTTGGCAAGTTCCAGCAGTAGCCAACCAGAGGACTGGAGATGGTCACAGACAGAGACAGATGTAAATGTCGATAGCCTTCGCCGACAGGTATCAGGTTTCAGGTGTTATCTTCTGGTCTACTGTGGGTTGAAACAAATCTATCACAATTAATGACTGTTAGAAAACTAGACAACAAGGCTTCATAACAGCCAAAGAGAGGACTGGAGAGATGGTCAAAGAAAGAAAGAAAGAAAGGGCAGGAAAGATAGAGACAGGTATCTGGTTTCAGTTGTTATCTTCCTGCCTACTGCAGGCTGCTACAGATGTAGGATCCTGATTTGACCAGTTTCTCACAGCGGGGAAAAAATGCTGCAGCAACAGAACATGTGAATTATTGTAATGGATTATAATTAAATTGATTTTGTTGTTGTTGATAAAATAAATCTTAAACTTAAAAAAATAAAAAATAAAATTCAGAAAATGTTTTTTAAACTAAAACAGGGTAATAAAATTAAGATATTCAATTGAAATCACGTTTTATTTGTGACATTCATCGTAAACAACAGGTGTGGACGAACAGTGAAATGCTTAGTTACAGGTCGTTCCCAACAATGTAGAGAGAAAGAAAATAGAGAAATAATAGAAAAGTAAAATAACGTAATAATAAATACGATAACATGGTACTATACACAGAGTACCAGTACTGAGTCAATGATAACATGGCTGTATACACAGAGTACCTGTACTGAGTCAATGATAACATGGTACTATACACAGAGTACCAGTACTGAGTCAATGATAACATGGTACTATACACAGAGTACCAGTACTGAGTCAATGATAACATGGTACTATACACAGAGTACCAGTACTGAGTCAATGATAACATGGTACTATACACAGAGTACCAGTACTGAGTTAATGATAACATGGTACTATACACAGAGTACCAGTACTGAGTCAATGATAACATGGTACTATACACAGAGTACCAGTACTGAGTCAATGATAACATGGTACTATACACAGAGTACCAGTACTGAGTCAATGATAACATGGTACTATACACAGAGTACCAGTACTGAGTCAATGATAACATGGCTGTATTACACAGAGTACCAGTACTGAGTCAATGATAACATGGTACTATACACAGAGTACCAGTACTGAGTCAATGATAACATGGTACTATACACAGAGTACCAGTACTGAGTTAATGATAACATGGTACTATACACAGAGTACCAGTACTGAGTCAATGATAACATGGTACTATACACAGAGTACCAGTACTGAGTCAATGATAACATGGTACTATACACAGAGTACCAGTACTGAGTCAATGATAACATGGTACTATACACAGAGTACCAGTACTGAGTTAATGATAACATGGTACTATACACAGAGTACCAGTACTGAGTCAATGATAACATGGTACTATACACAGAGTACCAGTACTGAGTTAATGATAACATGGTACTATACACAGAGTACCAGTACTGAGTCAATGATAACATGGTACTATACACAGAGTACCAGTACTGAGTCAATGATAACATGGTACTATACACAGAGTACCAGTACTGAGTCAATGATAACATGGTACTATACACAGAGTACCAGTACTGAGTCAATGATAACATGGTACTATACACAGAGTACCAGTACTGAGTCAATGATAACATGGTACTATACACAGAGTACCAGTACTGAGTCAATGATAACATGGTACTATACACAGAGTACCTGTACTGAGTCAATGATAACATGGTACTATACACAGAGTACCAGTACTGAGTTAATGATAACATGGTACTATACACAGAGTACCAGTACTGAGTCAATGATAACATGGTACTATACACAGAGTACCAGTACTGAGTCAATGATAACATGGTCTGCCAGAGTACCAGTACTGAGTCAATGATAACATGGGACTATACACAGAGTACCAGTACTGAGTCAATGACAGGCCACACTCCCGCAGTGTGGCAGACTATGAACCTGGAAGTTACTCCAGCTTCGGCAGGACTCCCGCTGTGTGGCAGACTATGAACCTGGAAGTTACTCCAGCTTCGGCAGGACTCCCGCTGTGTGGCAGACTATGAACCTGGAAGTTACTCCAGCTTTGGCAGGACTCCCGCTGTGTGGCAGACTATGAACCTGGAAGTTACTCCAGCTTCGGCAGGACTCCCGCTGTGTGGCAGACTATGAACCTGGAAGTTACTCCAGCTTTGGCAGGACTCCCGCTGTGTGGCAGACTATGAACCTGGAAGCTACTCCAGCTTCGGCAGGACTCCCGCTGTGTGGCAGACTATGAACCTGGAAGTTACTCCAGCTTCGGCAGGACTCCCGCTGTGTGGCAGACTATGAACCTGGAAGTTACTCCAGCTTCGGCAGGACTCCCGCTGTGTGGCAGACTATGAACCTGGAAGCTGCTCCAGCGACACAATCCCTTCATTAAATGGTCTACTGGTGCCATCATGGGCTGGAGCCCGTTCTGCCACGCTCATTGCCTGAAGTCAGCACAACCTGCCCCGGGACGTCTTCCTGGGCGCTCAGAAGTTGCCCCGGGCCTCTCCCCCATTCCCGCGGAGTACCAGGACATCCGGGAGGTGTTCAACAAGGCCCGGGTCACTTCGCTTCCGCCGCACCGACCATATGACTGTAGGATTGACCTTCTCCCTAGTACCACTCCGCCCCGGGGACGACTGTACTCTCTGTCGGGACCAGAGACCAAGGCCATGGAGATCTACATTGGGGAATCCCTAGCTGCAGGACTCATCCGTCCTTATTCCTCTCCCAGTGGCGCAGGGCTCTTCTTCGTGGAGAAGGACAAGATCCTGTGCCCGTGCATCGACTGCCGGGGACTCAATGACGTAACGGTGAAGAACCGCTACCCACTACCACTCATCTCCTCCGCCTTCGAGCCACTGCAGGGGGCCACAGTTTTTTCCAAGCTGGATCTATGGAATGTCTACCACCTGGTGCGGATACGGGAAGGGGACGAGTGGATGAACGCCTTCAACACAGCCAGCGGTCACTACGATTATCTGGTCGTGCCATTCGGCCTTACCAATGCCCCTGCTGTGTTCCAGGCTCTGGTTAATGATGTTCTCCGTGACATTTTGAAATGTTACGTTTTTTTGTCTACATCGACTTTCATCGTCGTCTTCTCCCATTCCACCCAAGAACATGTGCTGCACGCCCGACAGGTTCTCCAACACCTCCTTGAGAACCAGCTGTTTGTAAAGGCAGAGAAGTGCCAGTTCCATCGCTCCACCCTCCCTTTTCTGGGCTACATAATCTCCACTGGGAGTTTACAACTGGATCCCGGGAGAGCGGTGGTGTATTGGCCCCAGCCTACTTCCAAGGTGCAGCTGCAACATTTCCTGGGGTTCGCCAACTTCTATCGCCGCTTTATTCGGGGTTACACTGGCTTCGCCCCTGTCTGCACACACCTTAGCCAAGGTTCCGTTCACATGGTCTCCAGCTGCTGACCGGGCGTTCTCAGACCTCAAACGTTGCTTCACGGCTCTCATCTTGGTTCATCCTGACCCATCCCGTCAATTCGTGGTGGAGGCCGACGCTTTGGATGTCGGAGTGGGGGCTGTCCTGTCCCAGCGTTCTGCCCTATAACTCAAGCTACATCCCTGTGCCTTCTTCTCCCATCGCCAAGGAGAAGAACTACGATGTGGGGAATAGCGAGTTTCTCGCGGTAAAGATGGCATTGGAGGAATGGTGGCACTGGCTGGAGGAGGCAGGACATCGTTCATCGTGTGGATCGACCACAAGAACCTGGAGTATCTCCGCAGAGCCAAGCGCCTCAACTCCAGGCAAGCTAGATGGGCCTTGCTGTTCACACGCTTGAACTTTTCCCTCATACCAAGAATGTCAAGCCGGATGCACTGTCACGCCACTATAGCCCCACGACCTCTATCCCGGAACCCCACAACTTCCAACGGCCAGTTGGAGCGAACGTTGGAGCGAACCAACCAGGACCTAGAGACTATTCTGCGCTGCCTGGTCTCCACCAACGCCACCACCTGGAGCCAGCAGCTTGTGTGGGTCGAATACGCCGCAACACCCTTCCTTGCTCTGCCACGGATCACCTTTTGAGTGTTCCCTGGGGTATCAGCCCCCACTCTTCCCTGAGCAGGAAGAAGAGGTCGGCATACCTTCTGCCCAGACGTTTGTCCTCTGCTGTCGTCGTACCTGGGGGATAGCCCGGTTGGCCCTCCTCAAGACCACCTCCAGGTATCGACGACAAGCAGATCGCCACCGGACCCCGGCTCTCCGGTATAGGCTAGGGCAGAAGGTATGGCTGTCCACCAGGGATGTGCCCCTCCGGGTGGAATCCCGCAAACTCTCCCCCCGGTTTATCGGCCCGTTTCCCATCTCCAAAGTCATTAGCCCCTTTGCTGTTTGTCTTCAGTTGCTCCGTACCCTTCGTATACATCCTACCTTTCATGTGTCCAGAGTTAAATCCATGTCACACAGCCTTTGTCTCCTGTTTCCCTGTGTATTTATACCTGTGTTCTCTGTCTGTTGCCAGTTCGTTTTGTTTCGTCAAGCCTACCAGTGTTTTTCCCTCTGCTTCTGTCACACCATTGTTCCTGTTACCTAGTTTTCCCATTGTTGACCATTCTGTCTACCCTGACCCTAAGCCAGCCTGCCGTCCTGTACCTTTGTCCCACCTATCTGGGTTACTGACCTTTGCCTGCCCCTGTTAAAGTATTAAACTGTTGTTACTTCGACGATGTCTGCATCAGCAGGTGTATCTCATTGATCATCCCTAAAGCCAACACCTCATTTGGCCGCCTTTCGTTCCAGTACTCTGCTGCCTGTGACTGGAACGAACTGCAAAAATCGCTGAAGTTGGAGACTTTTATCTCCCTCACCAACTTCAAACATCAGCTATCCGAGCAGCTAACCGATCGCTGCAGCTGTACATAGTCTATTGGTAAATAGCCCACCCATTTTCACCTACCTCATCCCCAAGGTTTTTATTTATTTACTTTTCTGCTCTTTTGCACACCAATATCTCTACCTGTACATGACCATCTGATCATTTATCACTCCAGTGTTAATCTGCAAAATTGTAATTATTCGCCTACCTCCTCATGCCTTTTGCACACATTGTATATAGACTGCCCATTTTTTTCTACTGTGTTATTGACTTGTTAACTGTTTACTCCATGTGTAACTCTGTGTTGTCTGTTCACACTGCTATGCTTTATCTTGGCCAGGTCGCAGCTGCAAATGAGAACTTGTTCTCAACTAGCCTACCTGGTTAAATAAAGGTGTTCTCAACTAGCCTACCTGGTTAAATAAAGGTGTTCTCAACTAGCCTACCTGGTTAAATAAAGGTGAAATAAAAATAAATAAATAAAAAATCTGGGTCTTACCTGAAACATGATAGATAACTAGTTATAAAGGGACAGATAATGAACAGTAGCAGTATGTGATGAACCCAAGAAAATGAGTGCAAAAAAGGGTCAATGCAGATAGTCTAGCTATTTGGCTAAATATTGAACTCTTTAGTAGTCTAATGGCTTTGGGGGTAGAGGGTGTTCAAGGTCCTGTTGGTTCCAGACTTGGTGCATCGGTACTGCTTTCCGTGTGGTAGCAGAGAGAACAGTCTATGACTTGAGAGGCTGGAGTCTTTTTTTACCATTTTCAGGGCCTTCCTCTGACACCGCCTGGTACAGAGTTCCTGAATGGCAGTGAGCTTGGCCCCAGTGATGTACTGGGCCGTACGCAAAACCCCTTGTAAAGATTTACAGTCAGATGCCAAGCATTTGCCATAACAAGCTACTACTTTAACAAGAACCCCCCCAGTCAGGTCTCTGTTCTACTACTTTAACAATAACCCCCCAGTCAGGTCTCTGTTCTACTACTTTAACAAGAACCCACCAGTCAGGTCTCTGTTCTACTACTTTAACAAGAACCCCCCCAGTCAGGTCTCTGGTCTACTACTTTAACAAGAACCCCCCCAGTCAGGTCTCTGTTCTACTACTTTAACAAGAACCCCCCCAGTCAGGTCTCTGTTCTACTACTTTAACAAGAACCCACAAGTCAGGTCTCTGTTCTACTACTTTAACAAGAACCCCCCCAGTCAGGTCTCTGTTCTACTACTTTAACAAGAACCCACAAGTCAGGTCTCTGTTCTACTACTTTAACAAGAACCCACCAGTCAGGTCTCTGTTCTACTACTTTAACAAGAACCCCCCAGTCAGGTCTCTGTTCTACTACTTTAACAAGAACCCCCCCAGTCAGGTCTCTGCTCTACTACTTTAACAAGAACCCCCCAGTCAGGTCTCTGTTCTACTACTTTAACAAGAACCCCCCCAGTCAGGTCTCTGGTCTACTACTTTAACAAGAACCCCCCGAGTCAGGTCTCTGGTCTACTACTTTAACTTGTCACAAGCAGATCAGAAATAGCCCCTGAATTACCACACCAAAGGCAACAGCCACAGCACAGTGAAGTGTGTGTGTGTGTGTGTGTGTGTGTGTGTGTGTGTGTGTGTGTGTGTGTGTGTGTGTGTGTGTGTGTGTGTGTGTGTGTGTGTGTGTGTGTGTGTGTGTGTGTGTGTGTGTGTGTGTGTGTGTGTGTGTGTGTGTGTGTGTGTGTGTTAGAGAGAGTGTTTGAATGGGGGGAAGTTGAGCTGGGGCTCACTGGGAACAGAGTGCATCTCCTGTACTGCATCTGGCCCTTCCTGGAATTCACCCTGGATAGGCTGAAGGACAGTTCCCACACTGGGACTGTGCACCAAATAACACCCTATTCCCTACATTGTGCACTACTTTGAACTAGAGCCATCAAAAGTAGTGCACTACATAGGGAATAGGGTTTCATTTCAGACACTGACTGGGAGAGAGGAGGGGGCTGTGCCACTGGGAGAGGAGAGTAGAGGAGTGGGTCGTGTTCCTTAGGCGCCCAAGTGAAAGAAAACAGACTGAAATGGGGAGGAACTACCTGGAATTGTCCCATCAGAAACACACACTTTCGTATTTTGTTGCAAAAAATATTTTCCTACTGTGTGCCCTAATGAACAGTCCCGTAGTCTGTCCTGCTGTGACTGAACTCTGGCAGCAGTTCATTAAATCACACAATGAGACATGGAACAACACAATGAATAAGCTATCCGAACAACACTATCGGGCCATCATCTGAACAATATAACAGATTACAGATAACGTAGATCACCTTCTCTATTGGTGGGTTGGACATACAGTATATCCCATGCTTTAAACATTGTGACAGTGTCAAAGCTCATCCATTCATATGACTGCAGAACAGGGACACTTAAATGTTAACTAGCTACAAAGTAGCCTACAGTATGCCTAACTGGCAGTATGATGTCAATTCAAAAACTTTGTCACATGACCTTACCGTGAAATGCTTACTTTACGAGCTCTTAATAACCAAAAGTGCAGTTCAAGAAAAAAAAATACTTACCAACTAAAGTAAAAAAAAAAAAAAAAAGTAACACAATAAAATAACGATGCAATATACAGGGGGTACCGGTACAGAGTCAATGTGGAGGCTATATACAGGGGGTACCGGTACAGAGTCAATGTGGAGGCTATATACAGGGGGTACCGGTACAGAGTCAATGTGGAGGCTATATACAGGGGGTACCGGTACAGAGTCAATGTGGAGGCTATATACAGGGGGTACCGGTACAGAGTCAATGTGGAGGCTATATACAGGGGGTACCGGTACAGAGTCAATGTGGAGGCTATATACAGGGGGTACCGGTACAGAGTCAATGTGGAGGCTATATACAGGGGGTACCGGTACAGAGTCAATGTGGAGGCTATATACAGGGGGTACCGGTACAGAGTCAATGTGGAGGCTATATACAGGGGGTACCGGTACAGAGTCAATGTGGAGGCTATATACAGGGGGTACCGGTACAGAGTCAATGTGGAGGCTATATACAGGGGGTACCAGTACAGAGTCAATGTGGAGGCTATATACAGGGGTACCAGTACAGAGTCAATGTGGAGGCTATATACAGGGGGTACCGGTACAGAGTCAATGTGGAGGCTATATACAGGGGTACCAGTACAGAGTCAATGTGGAGGCTATATACAGGGGGTACCGGTACAGAGTCAATGTGGAGGCTATATACAGGGGATACCAGTACAGAGTCAATGTGGAGGCTATATACAGGGGGTACCAGTACAGAGTCAATGTGGAGGCTATATACAGGGGGTACTGGTACAGAGTCAATGTGGAGGCTATATACAGGGTGTTACGGTACAGAGTCAATGTGGAGGCTATATACAGGGGGTACTGGTACAGAGTCAATGTGGAGGCTATATACAGGGGGTACAGAGTCAATGTGGAGGTACAGAGTCAATGTGGAGGCTATATACAGGGGGTACCGGTACAGAGTCAATGTGGAGGCTATATACAGGGGGTACTGGTACAGAGTCAATGTGGAGGCTATATACAGGGTGTTACGGTACAGAGTCAATGTGGAGGCTATATACAGGGTGTTACGGTACAGAGTCAATGTGGAGGCTATATACAGGGGGTACCGGTACAGAGTCAATGTGGAGACTATATACAGGGTGTACCGGTACAGAGTCAATGTGGAGGCTATATACAGGGGGTACTGGTACAGAGTCAATGTGGAGGCTATATACAGAGGGTACCGGTACCGAGTCAATGTGGAGGCTATATACAGGGGGTACCGGTACCGAGTCAATGTGGAGGCTATATACAGGGGGTACCAGTACAGAGTCAATGTGGAGGCTATATACAGGGGGTACCACTACAGAGTCAATGTGGAGGCTATATACAGGGGGTACCGGTACAGAGTCAATGTGGAGGCTATATACAGGGGGTACCGGTACAGAGTCAATGTGGAGGCTATATACAGGGGGTACCAGTACAGAGTCAATGTGGAGGCTATATACAGGGGGTACCGGTACAGAGTCAATGTGGAGGCTATATACAGGGGGTACCGGTACAGAGTCAGTTGAGGTCATTTGTACATGTAGGTATGGGTGAAATGATTATGCATAGATAATAGATAATAAACAGTGAGTAGCAGCAGTGTATAACATAAAAAAGTGGGTGTGGGGGGGGGGCATCAATTTAATAGTCTGGTGGCTATTTGATTAATTGTTCAGCAGCCTTATGGTTTTCGGGTAGAAGCTGTTAAGGAGCCTTTTGGTGAAAGACTTGACGCTCCGGTACCACTTGCTGTGCTGTAGCAGGGAAAACAGTCTATGACTTGGGTGACTGGAGTCTCTGACAATTGTATGGGCTTTTCCTCTGACACTGCCTATTATATAGGTCCTGGATTGAAGGAAGCTTGGCCCCAGTGATAAACTGGGCCGTACGCACTACCTTCTGTAGCGCTTTACGGTCAGATGCCGAACAGTTGCCGTACCAGGCAGTGATGCCTGGTCGTGCCCTATTCACGACTGTCTTGGTGTGTTTGGACCATGATATTCCGTTGGTGATGTGGACACCAAGGAACTTGAAACTCTCGACCAGCTCCACTACAGCCCCGTCGATCAGCTCCTTTGTCTTGCTCACATTGAGGGAGAGGTTGTTGTCCTGGCACCACACTGGCAGTTCTCTGACCTCCTCCCTATAGGCTGTCTCATCGCTGTCTGTGTTCAGGAGTCGTCAGCAAACTTAATGATGGTGTTGGAGTCGTGTTTGGTGAACAGGGAATACAGGAGGGGACTAAGTACACACCCCTGAGGGGCCCCAGTGTTGAGGATCAGCTTGGCAGATGTGTTGTTGCCTACCCTTACCACCTGGGGGAGGCCCGTCAGGAAGTCCAGGATCCAGTTGCAGAGGGAGGTGTTTAGTCCCAGGGTCCTTAGCTTAGTGATGAGCTTTGAGGGCACTATGGTGTTGAACGCTGAGCTGTAGTCAATGAATAACATCTCATATAGGTGTTCCTTTTGTCCAGGTGTGAAAGGGCAGTGTGGAGTACAATAGAGATTGCATCATCTGTGGATCTGTTAGGGCAGTATGCAAATTGGAGTAGTTGCTGTTGATGTGAGCCATGCCTTTCAAAGCACTTCATGGCCACCGACGTGAGTGCTACGGGCCGGTAATCATTTAGGCAGGTTACCTTTGCTTCCTTGGGCACAGGAACTATGGTGGTCTGCTTGAAACATGTAGGTATTACAGACTCGGTCAGGGAAAGGTTGAAAATGTCAGTGAAGACACTTGCCGGTTGGTCTGCGCATGCTTTGAGTACATGTCCTGGTAATCCGTCTGGCCCCGCGGCTTTGTGAATGTTGACCTGTTTAACCTCTAGGGGGCAGTATTTTGATGCTTGGATGAAAAGCGTACCCAAATGGAACTGCCTATTTCTCAGGCCCAGAATCTAGAATATGCATATAACTGTCAGATTAGGATAGAAAACACTCTAAAGTTTCCAAAACTGTCAAAATATTGTCTGTGGGTATAACAGAACTGATATTGCAGGCAAAAACCTGAGGAAAATCCAAAGAGGAAGTGGCTCTTATTTTGAAAGCTCCCTGTTCCATTGCATGGCTTCCCTCCATTTAAAGGGATAGCAACCAGATTCCTTTCCCTATGGCTTCCACATGGTGTGAACAGTCTTTAGACATAGTTTCAGCCTTTTATTCTGAAAGATGAGCGAGAAGGATCACATCGCGTCAGTGGATGGCTGGGTGCCAGCAGCATTTTGCTTGCACGAGCAGCTTGGAGCAGACATTTACTCTCTCTCCCCTATTGAAAATGTTACGGTCCGGTTGAAATATGATTGATTATTTATTGTAAAAACAACCTGAGGATTGATTATTAAAAAACGTTTGAAATGTTTCTACGAACTTTACGGATACTATTTGGAATTTTCGTCTGCCCCGTCGTGACCGTTCGAGCCTGTGGATTTCTGAACAAAACGCGCCAACCAAATGGAGGTATTTTGGATATAAAAATAATCTTTATGGAACAAAAGGAACATTTATTGTGTAACTGGGAGTCTTGTGAGTGTAAACATCCAAAGATCATCAAAGGTAAGCGATTCATTTTATTGCTTTTCTGACTTTCGTGACCAATCTACTTTGCGGCTAGCTGTTTGTAATGTTTTGTCTGATGAGAGAGATGTCCATAAATAACATAAATAATAATAAAATAAATAAATAACATAACAATAACATAAATGCTTGGATAGCTTTCGCAGAAAAGCTTTTTGAAATCTGACATGGCAGGTGGATTAAGCTACGCTGTGTTTTTCTATATTGTGATTTCATGAAAATTAAATATTTTTGGTAATTTAATTTGAATTTGGCGTTCTGCAATTCAGCGGATGTTGACGAAAATGATCCTGGGTGAAGAAGAAGAAGAAGTTTTAAAGGTCTTGCTCACATCGGCTACCAACAGCGTTATCACACAGTCATCCAGAACAGCTGATGCTCTCGTGCATGCTTCAGTATTTCTTGCCTCAAAGCGAGCATTAAAGGCATTTAGCTCGTCCATCAAGCTCGCGTTACTGGGCAGCTTGTGTCTGTGTTTCCCCTTTCCGTAATAGTTTGTAAACCCTTTCAAGCCCTGCCACATCCGACGAGCGTCAGAGCCGGTGTAGTAGGATTCAATCTTAATCCTGTATTTACGCTTTGCTTGGTTGTTGGTTTGTCTGAGGGCATAGCGGGATTTCTTATAAGCGTCCAGATGAGTGTCCCGCTCCTTCAAAGCAGCAGCTCTAGCCTTTAGCTCGATGTGGATGTTGCCTGTAATCCATGGTTTCTGGCTGGGATATGTGCGTACGGTTACTGTGAGGACGACGTCATTGATGCACTTATTGATGAAGCCGATGACTGAGGTGGTGTACTCCTCATTGCCATTGAATGAATCCCAGAACATATTCCAGTCTGTGCTAGAAAAACAGTCCGGTAGCTTAGCATCTGTGTGTCCTCTGACTACTTCCATATTGAGCGAGTCACTGGTACTTCCTGCTTTAGTTTTTGCTTGTATGCAGGAATCAGAAGAATAGAATTACGGTCAGATTTGCCAAATGGTGGGCAGGGGAGAGCTTTGTACGCATCTCTGGGTGTGTGGAGTAAAGGTGGTCTAGAGTTTCTTTTTCTTCTGGTTGTAACATGCTGTTAAAAATGTGGTAAAACTGATTGAAGATTGCCTGCATTAAAACCCGAGGCTTTCTGACCTCCCCTGAGAGTCGCCAAAGATGACTGAGTCACCGCTTCCCGAGCCTATGCAACTAGGCAGAGCTGGGCTGTCACCAGCGGAATGGCAATACAGGATCAACACGAAGAGTCTGTATTGCGGGACTCTTGGTCATCTTGTGTTCTCTTGTCCTTTAAAAGACCAGGCTCACCGGTAGGAGCGAGTACTCTGGTGGGACATATGGAGAACTTGCCTGCTTCCATGCTCACACCCCATTCCATGTCATTCTGCTGTGGGGAAACCAGTCTAAATCTCTTCGGGTCCTCATTGACTCTGGGGCCGATAAGAGCTTTTTGGACCCTACCCTGGCTTCCGAGCTGGGTGTCCCCACTCAGCCCCTCTCCATTCCCATGGATGTTAGAGCACTGGACGGGCACTCTATAGGCCGGGTCACTCATAATACCAATCCCATCAACCTACGTGTGTGCCAGGGAACCACAGCGAGACCATTCAATTTCTGCTCATCAAGTCTCCTCAGATTTCCCATGGTTTTGGTATTCTCCTGGCTCCAGCGATACAATCCCCTCATCAACAGGTCTACTGGTGCCATCATGGGCTGGAGTCCATTGTGTCCATTGTCTGAAGTCAGCGCAACCTTCCCCGGCTCGGAAGGTGCCCTGGACTTCACCATTCCCGCGGAGTACCAGGACATCTGGGAGGTGTTCAGCAAGGCCCGGGCCACTTCACTTCCGCCGCACCAACCCTATGACAGCGGGATTGACCTGGGATTAAAAAAACTCCCTCTGAAACTGGATCCTGGACTTCCTGACGGGCCGCCCCCAGGTGGCAAGAGTAGGTAACAACACATCCGCCCTTCTGATCCTCAACACAGGGGCCCCTCAGGGGTGTGTTCTTAGCCCCCTCCTGTACTCCCTGTTCACTCATGACTGCATGGCCATGCACGACTCCAACACCATCATTAAGTTTGCCAATGACACAACATTGATAGGGCTAATCACCGACAATGACGAGACAGCCTTTAGGGAGGAGGTCAGAGACCTGGGTGTGTGGTGCCAGGACAACAACCTCTCCCTCAACGTGATCAAGACAAAGGAGATGATTGTGGACTACAGAAAATAGAGGGCCGAGCATGCCCCCATTCTCATCGACGGGGCTGCAGTGGAGCAGGTTGAGAGCTTCAATTTCCTTGGTATCCACATCACCAACAAACTAACATGGTTCAAGCACACCAAGACAATTGTGAATAGGACACGACAAATCCTATTCCCCTCAGAAGACTGAAAAGATTTGGCATGGGTCCTCAGATCCTCAAAAGGTTCTACAGCTGCACCATCGAGAACATCCTGACTGGTTGCATCACTGTGTGGTATGGCAACTGCTCAGCCTCCGACCACAAGGCACTACAGAGGGTAGTGCGAACAGCCCAGTACATTACTGGGGCCAAGATTCCTGGCATAGGACCTCTATACCAGGCGGTGTCAGAGGAAGGCCCAGTACATCACTGGGGCCAAGCTTCCTGCCATAGGACCTCTATACCAGGCGGTGTCGGAGGAAGGCCCAGTACATCACTGGGGCCAAGCTTCCTGCCATAGGACCTCTATACCAGGCGTGTCGGAGGAAGGCCCAGTACATCACTGGGGCCAAGCTTCCTGCCATAGGACCTCTATACCAGGTGGTGTCGGAGGAAGGCCCAGTACATCACTGGGGCCAAGCTTCCTGCCATAGGACCTCTATACCAGGCGGTGTCGGAGGAAGGCCCAGTACATCACTGGGGCCAAGCTTCCTGCCATAGGACCTCTATACCAGGGGGTGTTGGAGGAAGGCCCTAAAAATGGTCAAAGACTCCAGCCACCCTAGTCATAGACTGTTCTCTCTGCTACCGCACGGCAAGCGGTACCAGAGCACAAAGTTTAGGTCCAAGAGGCTTCTAAACAGCTTCTACCCCCAAGCCATAAGACTCCTGAACATCTAATCAAATGGCTACCCAGACTATTTGCATTGCCCCCCCCCCTTTTACACCACTGCTACTCTCTGTTGTTATCATCTATGAATAGTCACTTAAATAACTCTACCTACATGTACATATTACCTCAATTATCTCAACTAACCGGTGCAACCCTGTATATAGTCTCGCTATTGTTATTTTACTCTTTAACTTGTTACTTTTATTTCTTATTCTTATCTGTACTGTGTTTTTGGTTAGGGGCTCGTAAGTATACTATAATACTTTTGTAAATAAGGTATTTCTGATTTTTATTGTAATAAATGTGCAAAAATGTCTAAAAACCTGTTTCTGCTTTGTCATTATGGGGTATTGTGATGTCATTAGGGGGTATTGTGATGTCATTAGGGGTTATTGTGATGTCATTATGGGGTATTGTGTGTCGATTGATGAGGAAAATGTCTTATTTAATAAGGCTGTAACGTAACAAAATGTGGAAAAAGTAAATGGGCCTGAATACTTTCCAAATGCATTGTTTGTGTTTGACCCAGGTCTGCAGACTACATATGTGTTTGACCCAGGTCTACAGACTACATATGTGTTTGACCCAGGTCTGCAGACTACATATGTGTTTGACCCAGGTCTGCAGACTACATATGTGTTTGACCCAGGTCTGCAGACTACATATGTGTTTGACCCAGGTCTGCAGACTACATATGTGTTTGACCCAGGTCTGCAGACTACATATGTGTTTGACCCAGGTCTGCAGACTACATATGTGTTTGACCCAGGTCTGCAGACTACATATGTGTTTGACCCAGGTCTGCAGACTACATATGTGTTTGACCCAGGTCTGCAGACTACATATGTGTTTGACCCAGGTCTGCAGACTACATATGTGTTTGACCCAGGTCTGCAGACTACATATGTGTTTGACCCAGGTCTGCAGACTACATATGTGTTTGACCCAGGTCTGCAGACTACATATGTGTTTGACCCAGGTCTGCAGACTACATATGTGTTTGACCCAGGTCTGCAGACTACATATGTGTTTGACCCAGGTCTGCAGACTACATATGTGTTTGACCCAGGTCTGCAGACTACATATGTGTTTGACCCAGGTCTGCAGACTACATATGTGTTTTACCCAGGTCTGCAGACTACATATGTGTTTTACCCAGGTCTGCAGACTACATATGTGTTTGACCCAGGTCTGCAGACTACATATGTGTTTGACCCAGGTCTGAAGACTACATATGTGTTTGACCCAGGTCTGCAGACTACATATGGGTTTGACCCAGGTCTGCAGACTACATATGTGTTTGACCCAGGTCTGCAGACTACATATGTGTTTGACCCAGGTCTGCAGACTACATATGTGTTTTACCCAGGTCTGCAGACTACATATGTGTTTGACCCAGGTCTGCAGACTACATATGTGTTTGACCCAGGTCTGAAGACTACATATGTGTTTGACCCAGGTCTGCAGACTACATATGGGTTTGACCCAGGTCTGCAGACTACATATGTGTTTGACCCAGGTCTGCAGACTACATATGTGTTTGACCCAGGTCTGAAGACTACATATGTGTTTGACCCAGGTCTGAAGACTACATATGTGTTTGACCCAGGTCTGCAGACTACATATGTGTTTGACCCAGGTCTGAAGACTACATATGTGTTTGACCCAGGTCTGAAGACTACATATGTGTTTGACCCAGGTCTGCAGACTACATATGTGTTTGACCCAGGTCTGCAGACTACATATGTGTTTGACCCAGGTCTGCAGACTACATATGTGTTTGACCCAGGTCTGCAGACTACATATGTGTTTGACCCAGGTCTGCAGACTACATATGTGTTTGACCCAGGTCTGCAGACTACATATGTGTTTAAACCCAGGTCTGCAGACTACATGTGTGTTTGACCCAGGTCTGCAGACTACATATGTGTTTGACCCAGGTCTGCAGACTACATATGTGTTTGACCCAGGTCTGCAGACTACATATGTGTTTGACCCAGGTCTGCAGACTACATATGTGTTTGACCCAGGTCTGCAGACTACATATGTGTTTGACCTAGGTCTGCAGACTACATATGTGTTTCACCCAGGTCTGGAGACTACATATGTGTTTGACCCAGGTCTGCAGACTACATATGTGTTTGACCCAGGTCTGCAGACTACATATGTGTTTGACCCAGGTCTGCAGACTACATATGTGTTTGACCCAGGTCTGCAGACTACATATGGGTTTGACCCAGGTCTGCAGACTACATATGTGTTTGACCCAGGTCTGCAGACTACATATGTGTTTGACCCAGGTCTGCAGACTACATATGTGTTTGACCCAGGTCTGCAGACTACATATGTGTTTGACCCAGGTCTGCAGACTACATATGTGTTTGACCCAGGTCTGAAGACTACATATGTGTTTGACCCAGGTCTGAAGACTACATATGTGTTTGACCCAGGTCTGCAGACTACATATGTGTTTGACCCAGGTCTGCAGACTACATATGTGTTTGACCCAGGTCTGCAGACTACATATGTGTTTGACCCAGGTCTGCAGACTACATATGTGTTTGACCCAGGTCTGCAGACTACATATGTGTTTGACCCAGGTCTGCAGACTACATATGTGTTTAAACCCAGGTCTGCAGACTACATGTGTGTTTGACCCAGGTCTGCAGACTACATATGTGTTTGACCCAGGTCTGCAGACTACATATGTGTTTGACCCAGGTCTGCAGACTACATATGTGTTTGACCCAGGTCTGCAGACTACATATGTGTTTGACCCAGGTCTGCAGACTACATATGTGTTTGACCTAGGTCTGCAGACTACATATGTGTTTCACCCAGGTCTGGAGACTACATATGTGTTTGACCCAGGTCTGCAGACTACATATGTGTTTGACCCAGGTCTGCAGACTACATATGTGTTTGACCCAGGTCTGCAGACTACATATGTGTTTGACCCAGGTCTGCAGACTACATATGGGTTTGACCCAGGTCTGCAGACTACATATGTGTTTGACCCAGGTCTGCAGACTACATATGTGTTTGACCCAGGTCTGAAGACTACATATGTGTTTGACCCAGGTCTGAAGACTACATATGTGTTTGACCCAGGTCTGCAGACTACATATGTGTTTGACCCAGGTCTGAAGACTACATATGTGTTTGACCCAGGTCTGCAGACTACATATGTGTTTGACCCAGGTCTGAAGACTACATATGTGTTTGACCCAGGTCTGAAGACTACATATGTGTTTGACCCAGGTCTGCAGACTACATATGTGTTTGACCCAGGTCTGCAGACTACATATGTGTTTGACCCAGGTCTGCAGACTACATATGTGTTTGACCCAGGTCTGCAGACTACATATGTGTTTGACCCAGGTCTGCAGACTACATATGTGTTTGACCCAGGTCTGCAGACTACATATGTGTTTGACCCAGGTCTGCAGACTACATATGTGTTTGACCCAGGTCTGCAGACTACATATGTGTTTGACCCAGGTCTGCAGACTACATATGTGTTTGACCCAGGTCTGCAGACTACATTTGTGTTTGACCCAGGTCTGCAGACTACATTTGTGTTTGACCCAGGTCTGCAGACTACATATGTGTTTGACCCAGGTCTGCAGACTACATATGTGTTTGACCCAGGTCTGAAGACTACATATGTGTTTGACCCAGGTCTGCAGACTACATATGTGTTTGACCCAGGTCTGCAGACTACATATGTGTTTGACCCAGGTCTGCAGACTACATATGTGTTTGACCCAGGTCTGCAGACTACATTTGTGTTTGACCCAGGTCTGCAGACTACATTTGTGTTTGACCCAGGTCTGAAGACTACATATGTGTTTGACCCAGGTCTGCAGACTACATATGTGTTTGACCCAGGTCTGCAGACTACATATGTGTTTGACCCAGGTCTGCAGACTACATATGTGTTTGACCCAGGTCTGCAGACTACATATGTGTTTGACCCAGGTCTGCAGACTACATATGTGTTTGACCCAGGTCTGCAGACTACATTTGTGTTTGACCCAGGTCTGCAGACTACATATGTGTTTGACCCAGGTCTGAAGACTACATATGTGTTTGACCCAGGTCTGCAGACTACATTTGTGTTTGACCCAGGTCTGCAGACTACATATGTGTTTGACCCAGGTCTGAAGACTACATATGTGTTTGACCCAGGTCTGCAGACTACAGTGCCTTGCGAAAGTATTCGGCCCCCTTGAACTTTGCAACCTTTTGCCACATTTCAGGCTTCAAACATAAAGATTTTTTTTTTTGTGAAGAATCAACAACAAGTGGAACACAATCATGAAGTGGAACGAAATTTATTGGATATTTCAAACTTTTTTAACAAATCAAAAACTGAAAAATTGGGCGTGCAAAATTATTCAGCCCCTTTACTTTCAGTGCAGCAAACTCTCTCCAGAAGTTCAGTGAGGATCTCTGAATGATCCAATGTTGACCTAAATTACTAATGATGATAAATACAATCCACCTGTGTGTAATCAAGTCTCCGTATAAATGCACCTGCACTGTGATAGTCTCAGAGGTCCGTTAAAAGCGCAGAGAGCATCATGAAGAACAAGGAACACACCAGGCAGGTCCGAGATACTGTTGTGAAGAAGTTTAAAGCTGGATTTGGATACAAAAAGATTTCCCAAGCTTTAAACATCCCAAGGAGCACTGTACAAGCGATAATATTGAAATGGAAGGAGTATCAGACCACTGCAAATCTACCAAGACCTGGCCGTCCCTCTAAACTTTCAGCTCATACAAGGAGAAGACTGATCAGAGATGCAGCCAAGAGGCCCATGATCACTCTGAATGAACTGCAGAGATCTACAGCTGAGGTGGGAGACTCTGTCCATAGGACAACAATCAGTCGTATATTGCACAAATCTGGCCTTTATGGAAGAGTGGCAAGAAGAAAGCCATTTCTTAAAGATATCCATAAAAAGTGTCGTTTAATGTTTGTCACAAGCCACCTGGGAGACACACCAAACATGTGGAAGAAGGTGCTCTGGTCAGATGAAACCAAAATTGAACTTTTTGCCAACAATGCAAAACGTTATGTTTGGCGTAAAAGCAACACAGCTCATCACCCTGAACGCACCATCCCCACTGTCAAACATGGTGGTGGCAGCATCATGGTTTGGGCCTGCTTTTCTTCAGCAGGGACAGGGAAGATGGTTAAAATTGATGGGAAGATGGATGGAGCCAAATACAGGACCATTCTGGAAGAAAACCTGATGGAGTCTGCAAAAGACCTGAGACTGGGACGGAGATTTGTCTTCCAACAAGACAATGATCCAAAACATAAAGCAAAATCTACAATGGAATGGTTCAAAAATAAACCTATCCAGGTGTTAGAATGGCCAAGTCAAAGTCCAGACCTGAATCCAATCGAGAATCTGTGGAAAGAACTGAAAACTGCTGTTCACAAATGCTCTCCATCCAACCTCACTGAGCTCGAGCTGTTTTGCAAGGAGGAATGGGACAAATGTCAGTCTCTCGATGTGCAAAACTAATAGAGCCGGACAGCCAGACAGCCAGACAGCCAGACAGACAGCCAGACACAGCCAGACAGCCAGACATACCCTGACAGACAGCCAGACAGACAGCCAGACAGACCCAGACAGCCAGACATACCCTGACAGACAGCCAGACAGACAGAGACACACCATGACAGACAGCCAGACAGACAGCCAGACACAGCCAGACATACCCTGACAGACAGCCAGACAGACAGAGACACACCCTGACAGCCAGACAGACAGTCAGACAGACAGCCAGACACAGCCAGACACAGCCAGACAGCCAGACATACCCTGACAGACAGCCAGACAGACAGAGACACACCCTGACAGACAGCCAGACACAGGAGCAGGTCTTGACACACAGTGAGGAACAGGTCCTGACAGGCCGTCAGCTCCAGCCCTGTGTGTGTTAACTGTGTAGCTGTGCAGCCAGGAGAGAGGTAGAGACAGAGAGAGATAGAAAGGGAAAGGGGATAACTAGTCAGTTGTCAAAATGAATGTATTCAACTGAAATGTGTCTTCCACATTGAACCCAACCCCTCTGAATCAGAGGTGTGGGGGCTGCCTTAATCGACCTCCACATCTTCGGCGCCCGGGGAACAGTGGGTTAACTGCCTTGCTCGGGGGCAGAACGACAGATTTTTACCTTGTCCGCTCGGGGATTCGATCCAGCAACCCTCCGGTTACTGGCCCAATGCTCTAACCACTAGAATGAACTGAAAGACAAAAGCAAAGAGGGCTTTCCATACCATTAAAACATCTATTAAATGAGACATATCAGATTAGATTAAATGAGGCAGACTATCTGGCCACTGTGACTTGATAGAAAGCTGAGGAAAACACCGACTAGGTACAGAAAGTCTGGCCATAGAAAACAGTCGCCACAGGCAGATATGGCAAACCCAGAGAGAACTCTGCCCTCAGAGACAGGTTGAGACAAGGCAGAATCTTTCTCCTACACTGCCAGAATTATACAGACTTACGGGCAATTTTCTTCACCCACATTGAAAACACACAGACTTCTAAACAAAAACAGAACATTTGAAAATCCAATATTAGCTGCAAATATATGTTGACAGCGAATCAACCAGAACAGTGACATCACTACCCGTCTTCCTCACTATTTCAGTATTGTCCTCTACCCGTCTTCCTCACTATTTCAGTATTGTCCTCTACTCGTCTTCCTCACTATTTCAGTATTGTCCTCTACCGTCTTCCTCACTATTTCAGTATTGTCCTCTACTCGTCTTCCTCACTATTTCAGTATTGTCCTCTACTAGTCTTCCTCACTATTTCAGTATTGTCCTCTACCCGTCTTCCTCACTATTTCAGTATTGTCCTCTACTCGTCTTCCTCACTATTTCAGTATTGTCCTCTACCCGTCTTCCTCACTATTTCAGTATTGTCCTCTACTCGTCTTCCTCACTATTTCAGTATTGTCCTCTACTCGTCTTCCTCACTATTTCAGTATTGTCCTCTACTCGTCTTCCTCACTATTTCAGTATTGTCCTCTACCCGTCTTCCTCACTATTTCAGTATTGTCCTCTACTCTCTTCCTCACTATTTCAGTATTGTCCTCTACCCGTCTTCCTCACTATTTCAGTATTGTCCTCTACTCGTCTTCCTCACTATTTCAGTATTGTCCTCTACTCGTCTTCCTCACTATTTCAGTATTGTCCTCTACCCGTCTTCCTCACTATTTCAGTATTGTCCTCTACTCATCTTCCTCACTATTTCAGTATTGTCCTCTACTAGTCTTCCTCACTATTTCAGTATTGTCCTCTACCCGTCTTCCTCACTATTTCAGTATTGTCCTCTACTCGTCTTCCTCACTATTTCAGTATTGTCCTCTACTAGTCTTCCTCACTATTTCAGTATTGTCCTCTACCCGTCTTCCTCACTATTTCAGTATTGTCCTCTACTCGTCTTCCTCACTATTTCAGTATTGTCCTCTACCCGTCTTCCTCACTATTTCAGTATTGTCCTCTACTAGTCTTCCTCACTATTTCAGTATTGTCCTCTACTCGTCGTCCTCACTATTTCAGTATTGTCCTCTACTCGTCTTCCTCACTATTTCAGTATTGTCCTCTACCCGTCTTCCTCACTATTTCAGTATTGTCCTCTACTCTTCTTCCTCACTATTTCAGTATTGTCCTCTACTCGTCTTCCTCACTATTTCAGTATTGTCCTCTACTCGTCTTCCTCACTATTTCAGTATTGTCCTCTACCCGTCTTCCTCACTATTTCAGTATTGTCCTCTACTCGTCTTCCTCACTATTTCAGTATTGTCACTATTTCTATTGTCCTCTCGTCTTCCTCACTATTTCAGTATTGTCCTCTACTCGTCTTCCTCACTATTTCAGTATTGTCCTCTACTCGTCTTCCTCACTATTTCAGTATTGTCTTCTACTCGTCTTCCTCACTATTTCAGTATTGTCCTCTACTCGTCTTCCTCACTATTTCAGTATTGTCCTCTACCCGTCTTCCTCACTATTTCAGTATTGTCCTCTACTCGTCTTCCTCACTATTTCAGTATTGTCCTCTACCCGTCTTCCTCACTATTTCAGTATTGTCCTCTACTCGTCTTCCTCACTATTTCAGTATTGTCCTCTACCCGTCTTCCTCACTATTTCAGTATTGTCCTCTACCCGTCTTCCTCACTATTTCAGTATTGTCCTCTACTCGTCTTCCTCACTATTTCAGTATTGTCCTCTACCCGTCTTCCTCACTATTTCAGTATTGTCCTCTACTCGTCTTCCTCACTATTTCAGTATTGTCCTCTACCCGTCTTCCTCACTATTTCAGTATTGTCCTCTACCCGTCTTCCTCACTATTTCAGTATTGTCCTCTACCTCGTCTTCCTCACTATTTCAGTATTGTCCTCTACCGTCTTCCTCACTATTTCAGTATTGTCCTCTACCCGTCTTCCTCACTATTTCAGTATTGTCCTCTACCCGTCTTCCTCACTATTTCAGTATTGTCCTCTACCCGTCTTCCTCACTATTTCAGTATTGTCCTCTACCCGTCTTCCTCACTATTTCAGTATTGTCCTCTACCCGTCTTCCTCACTATTTCAGTATTGTCCTCTCAGTACTCTACCCGTCTTCCTCACTATTTCAGTATTGTCCTCTACCCGTCTTCCTCACTATTTCAGTATTGTCCTATTTCAGTATTGTCCTCCCCGTCTTCCTCACTATTTCAGTATTGTCCTCTACCCGTCTTCCTCACTATTTCAGTATTGTCCTCTACCCGTCTTCCTCACTATTTCAGTATTGTCCTCTACCCGTCTTCCTCACTATTTCAGTATTGTCCTCTACCCGTCTTCCTCACTATTTCA